>NC_041389.1:82281600-82332380 GCF_002162155.2 Triticum dicoccoides
CGTGGGCAGCCCATATCTCCCCTGACAAGCACTCCAAGTTCCCTGGGTTGCTTTCCTTCCAAAAATAACTTCTCCAGTTGATTTCATTCCATTTTGACTCCGTCTGATATTCCTTTTCCTCGAAACACTGAAATAGGCATAAAACAGCAAATCTGGGCTGGGCCTCCGGTTAATAGGTTAGTCCCAAAAATAATATAAAAGTGGATAATAAAGCCCAATATTGCCTAAAACAGTAGATAAAGTAGCATGGAGCAATCAAAAATTATAGATACGTTGGAGACGTATCAGTTGCGAGACGGAACAATGCATGTTTGATGACGAACGGAAAAGTAGCTTCTTCTTACGGCCTTCAATTTTTTTCTATGTTTAACATGCACTAATACACCTGTCATGTGAAAATCTGGAAAATTTCAGGGGTCATTTGACCTTTTAAAGACATTTTAGTGATTTTCTAGCCATTTAATGACATTAATTCAAATTTGAACTATAAGTACATGCAACGGCTAACCATAACGGTTTGAAAACTCATATTTGTGTACTTGTCTGCAAGTTTATTCCATGTGCAGTAAATTATAAGGAATTTTCAAACATATTGGTCTCACGGCATGGGCACATGCATGGAGTGCCATGGCATTTTAATTCCAAAAAATTAAAAAATGATCAAAAAAACATGAAACCTTGCTTGATGTAATGTCATGCCACCAAGATGATGTGGTAAAAAAATTGGCCTCTTTGACGAAAGTTTGGACACACACCCCTCAGAAACCGGAGCAACTCACTAGAAGGCTCGTGGTTGCGAGAGGGAACAATGCATGTTTGACGACGAACTGGAGATAGCTTCCTCTTACGACCTTCAATTTTTTTTGTACGTTTAACATGCACTAATAAAATTCTCATGTGAAAATTTGAAAAATTTCAGGGGTCATTTGACCTTTTAAAGATATTTAAGTGATTTTCTAGTCATTTAATGATAGTAATTCAAATTTGAACTACATGTACATGCAACGGCTAACCATAACGGTTTGAAAAATCATACTTATGTACTTGTGTGCGAGTTTATTTCATGTGCAGTAAATTATAAGGAATTATCAAACATATTGGTCTCACGACATTGACACATGCATGGAGTGCCATGGCATTTTAATTCCAAAAAAATTAAAAAATGGTCAGAAAAACATGAAACCTTGCTTGATGTAATGTCATGCCACCAAGATGTTGTGGTAAAAAAATTGGCCTGATTGACGAAAGTTTGGAGACACCCCTCACAAACCGGAGCAACTCACTAGAAGGCTCGTGGTTCCGAGAGGGAACAATGCATGTTTGAGGACGAGCGGGAGATAGATTCCTTTTACGGCCTTCAATTTTTTTCTAAGTTTAACATGCACTAATAACACTGTCATGTGAAAATTTAGAAAATTTCAGGGGTCATTTGACCTTTTAAAGACATTTAAGGGATTTTCTAGCCATTTAATGACCATAATTAAATTTGAACTACATGTACATGCCACGGCTAACCATAATGGTTTGAAAAATCATATTTGTGTACTTGTGTGCGAGTTAATTCCATGTGGAGTAAATTAGAAGGAATTTTCAAACATATTGGTCTCACGGCATGGACACATGCATGTAGTGCCATGACATTTTAATTCCAAAAAATTAAAAAATGATCAGAAAAATATGAAACCTTGCTTGATGTAATGTCATTCCACCAAGATGATGTGGTTAAAAATTGGCCTGTTTGACGAAAGTTTGGACACACAACCCTCACAAACCGGAGCAACTCACTAGAAGGCTCATGGTTCCGAGAGGGAACAATGCATGTTTGATGACGAACGGGAGATAGCTTCCTCTTACAGCCTTCAATTTTTTATACATTTAACGTGCACTAATACAATTTTCATGTGAAAATTTGGAATATTTCAGGGGTCATTTGACCTTTTAAGAACATTTAAGTGATTTTCTAGACATTTAATGACCATAATTCAAATTTGAGCTACATGTACATGCAAAAGCTAACCATAATTGTTTGAAAAATCATATTTGTGTATTTGTGTGTGAGTTAATTCCATGTGCAGTAAATTATAAGGAATTTTCAAATATATTGGTCTCACGGCATGGACACATGCATGGACTGCCATGGCATTTTAATTCGAAAAAAAATAAAAAATGATCAGAAAAACCTAAAATCTTGATTGATGTATGTAACACCCCGGATGTAACTTTCCATAATTGTAACTCCAACTCTTGCCATTTCCGGCTATGTGTTGTGATATTTCCTTCGTGGTTGGGTTATTATCTTTTGTTTTGTATTTTGTTCATGTCATGCATCTCATCTCATAGCATCATGCGCATTGCATCTGCATGTTTTCATAAAGCTTGCATTCGTTCGTAGTTGCCGAGTTCCCCCTTGCCTTCATTGACCGATTCGAGTCCAACCGGGTTTTCGATTCCCTCTTGTCTGACCGTTTGACCATCTCTACACTTTACTCAGACCCCTCGCGCGCGTCCGAAAGTTGTCCCGAACCCGACCCGGGCTGTTGTGACCGATGAGTCCGGATCATCCCTAAAATATCTTCGGTTCTTTGTTTGGGCTTCCTAACCTATTTATCTAGACCGTCTGATTTCGGTCGGAGGGACTAGGTAGCCCCTAACCTAATCCCACCTGCTATGTAAGCAGCCTAACCCTAGATGTTAGGCAGGATGTCCCATCCATCTCATCGCCGCCGCCACTCCACAAAATCCCCCTTGGGATCTGATGTCTACTACACAACCTTCTTCTTGTAGACGTTGTTGGGCCTGCAAGTGCACAGGTTTGTAGGACAGTAGCAAATTTCCCTCAAGTGGATGACCTAAGGTTTATCAATCCGTAGGAGGCGTAGGATGAAGATGGTCTCTCTCAAGCAACCCTGCAACCAAATAACAAAGAGTCTCTTGTGTCCCCAACACACCCAATACAATGGTAAATTGTATAGGTGCACTAGTTCGGCGAAGAGATGGTGATACAAGCGCAAAATAGATAGTAGATATCGGTTTTTGTAATCTGAAAATATAAAAACAGCAACGTAACAAGTGGTAAAAGTGAGCGTAAACGGTATTGCAATGATAGGAAACAAGGCCTACGGTTCATACTTTCACTAGTGCAAGTTCTCTCAACAATAATAAGATAGATAGAACATATGACAAGCCCTCAACATCCAACAAAGAGTCCCTCCAAAGACACTAATAGCGGAGAACAAACGTAGATATTATGGTCGGGTACGAAACGACCACAAAGCTATTCTTTCGGATCGATCTATAAAAGAGTTCGTACTAGAATAACACCTTAAGATACAAATCAACCAAAACCCTAATGTCACCTAGTTACTCCATTATCACCTCAAGTATCCGTGGGCATGATTATACGATATGCATCACACAATCTCAGATTCATCCAACCAACATAAAAGTACTTCAAAGAGTGCCCCAAAGTTTCTACCGGAGAGTCAAGAACGTGTGCCAACCCCTATGCATAGGTTCCCAAGTGTCACGAAACCCGCAAGTTGATCACCAAAACATACATCAAGTGGATCAATAGAATAACCCATTGTCACCACGGTTATCCCACGCAAGACATACATCAAGTGTTCATAAAAGACTCAATCCAATAAGATAACTTCAAAAGGGGAAACTCAATTCATCGCAAGAGAGTAGAGGGGGATGAACATCATGAGATCCAACTACAATAGAAAAGCTCGGGATACATCAAGATCGTGCCATAGAGGAACACGAGAGAGAACACGAGAGAGAGAGAGAGAGAGATCAAACACATAGCTACTAGTACATACCCTCAGCCCCGAGGGTGAACTACTCCCTCCTCGTCATGGGTAGCACCGGGATGATGAAGATGGCCTCCGGTGATGGGATCCCCCTCCGGCAGGGTGCTGGAACGGGGTCCCGATTGGTTTTTGGTGGCTACAGAGGCTTGCGGTGGCGGAACTCCCGATCTATTTTCTGTTCTGGAAGTTTTAGGGTACGTAGGTATATATGGGTGCAGGGAGAACGTCGGTGGAGCTACGGGGGTCCCACGAGGCAGGGGGGCGCGCCCAGGGGGGAGGGCGCGCCTCCCACCCTCGTGAGCACCTCACGTATCTTCTGATGTGGGGTCCAAGTCCATCAGGTGGGTTTCCTTCCAAAAATAACTTCTCCAGTTGATTTCGTTCCGTTTTGACTCCGTCTGATATTCATTTTCCTCGAAACACTGAAATAGGCATAAAACAGCAAATCTGGGCTGGGCCTCCGGTTAATAGATTAGTCCCAAAAATAATATAAAAGTGGATAATAAAGCCCAATATTGCCTAAAACAGTAGATAAAGTAGCATGGAGTGATCAAAAATTATAGATACGTTGGAGACGTATCAAGCATCCCCAAGCTTAATTCCTGCTCGTCCTCGAGTAGGTAAATGATAAAAAAGAATTTTTGATGCGGATTGATACTTCGGTGTAATTTAGATGTAAATCTTCTTAATCATGGTATGAATATTCAGATCCGAAAGATTCAAGATCAAAGTTCATATTGACATAAAAATAATAATACTTCAAGCATACTAATCAAACAAATCATGTCTTCTCAAAATAACATGGCAAAAGAAAGTTCATCCCTACAAAATCATATGGTTAGGCTATGCTTCATTTTCGTCACACAAAGATGTTCCCAACTTCTATACCCCCGATGACAAGCCAAGCAATTGTTTCATACTCAAATAATCTCAAACTTTTTCAACCTTTACGCAATACATGAGCGTGAGCCATGGATATAGCACTATGGGTGGAATAGAATATGATGATGGGGATTGTGTGGAGAAGACAAAAAAGGAGAAAGTCTCACGTTGACGAGGCTAATCAACGGGCTATGGAGATGCCCATCAATTGATGTCAACATGAGGAGTAGGGATTGCCATGCAACGGATGCACTAGAGCTACGAATGCTCAACAAAAGAAAACTAGTGGGTGTGCATCCAACTTGCTTGCTCACGAAGACCTAGGGCATTTGAGGAAGCCCATCGTAGGAATATACAAGCCAAGTTCTATAATGAAAAATTCCCACTAGTATAAAAAAAGACAACTTATGAGACTCACTACATGAAGAACAAGGTGCTACTTTGAAGCACAATATATGAGACTCACTACATGAAGAACAAGGTGCTACTTTGAAGCACAAGTGTGGAAAAAGAGATAGTAGCATTGCCCTTTATTATTTTTTTTTATTTTCTTTTTTTTGGGCCCTTTTTTTTATTTTGGCCTTTCTCTTTTCTTTTTTTGGGCCTTTCCTTTTTTTCTTTTTTTTGGCCTTTCTTTTTTTATTTGGGCAATGCTCTAATAATGATGATCATCACACTTCTATTGATTACAACACAAGGATTACAGCTCGAAACTTAGAACAAGATATGACTCTATATGAATGCCTCCGGCGGTGTACCGGGATGGTGCAATGAATCAAGAGTGACATGTATGGAAAATAATGCATGGTGGCTTTGCGACAAATACGATGTCAACTACAAGATCATGCAATGGCAATATGACAAAAGTAATGCATGTCACGATGATGATGGTGGAAGTTGCATGGCAATATATCTCGGAATGGCTATGGAAATGCCATGATAGGTAGGTATGGTGGCTGTTTTGAGGAAGATATAAGGAGGTTTATGTGTGATAGAGCGTATCGTATCATGGGGTTTGGATGCACCGGCGATGTTTGTGCCAACTCTCAAGGTGAGAAAGGGCAATGCATGGTACCGAAGAGGCTAGCAAGGGCGGAAAGGTGGGAGTGCGTATAATCCATGGACTCAACATTAGTCAAAAGAACTCATATACTTATTGCAAAAATTTAGAAGTCATCAAAAATCAAGTATTACGCGCATGGTCCTAGGGGGATAGATTGGTAGGAAAAGACCATCGCTCGTTCCCGACCGCCACTCATAAGGATGCACAATCCAGGTACACTTCATGTTTCAAATTTGTTACACAACTTTAACCATACATGCATGCTACGGGACTTGCAAACTTCAACACAAGCATTCTTTGAATTCATAATCACCCAACTAGCATGACTTTTATATTATCACCTCCATATCTCAAAACAATTATCAAGCATCAAACTTATCTTAGTATTCAACACACTCATAAGAAAGTTTCACATATCTTGAATACCAAGTATATTAACATTAAGCAAATTACCATGCTATTAACGACTCTCAAAATAATCTAAGTGAAGCATGAGAGATCAATAGTTTCTTTCAAACAAATCCACCACCATGCTCTAAAAGATATAAGTGAAGCACTAGAGCAAAAATTATCACGCTCAAAAGATATAAGTGGAGCACTAGAGCAAAACTATCAAGCTCAAAAGATATAAGTGAAGCACAAAGAGTATTCTAGCAAATTCCAATTCATGTATGGCTCTCTCTCATTAAAGGATTTCAGATCTTGATACTTATTCAAATAGCAAGCAAAGATAAAGAAAACTACATTGCAAGGATAGCACAACTCATGTGAAGAAGCAAAAACTTAGGCTCAACCGATACTAACCGATAGTTGTCGAAGAAGAAAGGTGGGATGCCTACCGGGGCATCCCCAAGCTTAGATGCTTGAGACTTCTTGAAATATTATCTTGGGGTGCCTTGGGCATCCCCAAGCTTGAACTTTTGTGTCTCCTTAATTCCTCTCATATCATGGTTTCTCTTTTTATCAAAAGCTTCATTCACAATAAACTCAACAAGAACTCGTGAGATAGGTTAGTATAAACCAATGCAAAACCTTGTCATTTTCTACTGTAAAAAATCACTAAAATTATTATTCAACATTGAATACTAAATGCTTCTGCATATTTAATACTCCTATCCTCAAATAGAATCATTAAACAAGCAAACATATGCAAACAATGCAACCATAACAGCAATCTGTCAAAACAGTACAGTCTGTAAAGAATGCAAGAGTATCAATACTTCCCTGACTCCAAAAATTATGAACTAAACTTCCCACAGTAATAAATTTGCCAGAGCTCAATATGCAAAAAGATTCAATGTTAGACCATGCTCTGACTTTTCTAGGGAATTTTTGCAACAGCGGTAAACTTTCTGTTTTCAAACAGCAACATGCAAACTAGCAAAATAAGCATGGCAAAGGCTATCCTTGACTTTTTTATTGAAACTAAAGAGGAAAAACACTTCTAACTAACAGCAAGAAAAAACTAACAAAAGAAATTGACACTCCAAGCAAAACACATATCATGTGGCGAATAAAAATATAGCTCCAAGTAAAGTTACCGATGAACGAAGACGAAAGAGGGGATGCCTTCCGGGGCATCCCCAAGCTTAGGCTCTTGTTTGTCCTTGAATATTACCTTGGGGTGCCTTGGGCATCCCCAAGCTTAGGCTCTTTCCACTCCTTATTCCATAGTCCATCGAATCTTTACCCAAAACTTGAAAACTTCAACCACACAAAACTCAAAACAAAACTTGTAAGCTCCATTAGTATAAGAAAATAAAACCACCACTTAGGTACTGTAATGAACTCATTATAAATTCATATTGGTGCAATATCTACTGTATTCTAACTTCTCTATGGTTCATACCCTCAATACTAGCCATAGATGCATCAAAATAAGCAAACAACACATAGAAAACAGAATCTGTCAAAAACAGAACAGTCTGCAGTAATCTGTATAAAACGTATACTTCTGGAACCCCAAAAATTATGAAATAAATTGCTGAACCTGATAAATTTGTCTATTAATCATCTGAAAAAAGAATCAACCTAAAATCATTCTCCAGTAAAAAATGGCAGCTAATCGCGTGAGCGCTAAAGTTTCTGTTTTTCACAGCAAGATCACATAAACTTCACCCAAGTCTTCCCAAAGGTTTTACTTGGCACTTTATTGAAACAAAAGCTATAAAACATGATTAATAAATTAGCATAATCATGTGGACACACAAAAACAGTAAGGATAAATATTGGGTTGTCTCCCAACAAGCGCTTTTCTTTAATGCCTTTTAGCTAGGCATGATGATGACAATGATGCTCACATAAAAGATAAGAATTGAAACATAACGGGAGCATCATGAAGCATATGACTAGCACTTTTAAGTCTAACCCACTTCCTATGCATAGGGATTTTCTGAGCAAACAACTTATGGGAACAATAATCAACAAGCATAGGAAGGTAACGCAAGCATAGCTTCAAGAATTTAAGCACATAGAGAGGAAACTTGATATTATTGCAATTCCTACAAGCATATGTTCCTCTCTCATAATAATTTTCAGTAGCATCATGAATGAATTCAACAATCTAACCAGCACCTAAAGCATTTTTTTCATGATCTACTAGCATGGAAAATTCACTACTCTCCACATAAACAAATTTCTTCTTTATAGCATATGTATCATCACAATAATCATCATAAATAGGAGGCATGCTTTCATCATACTAAATTTTATCATCAAAGCTTGGGGGACAAAAAATATCATCTCCATCAAACATAGCTTCCCCAAGCTTGTGGCTTTGCATATCATTGGCATCATGGATATTCAAAGAATTCGTACTAACAACATTGCAATCATGCTCATCATTCAAAAATTTAGTACCAAACATTCTATAGATTTCTTCTTCAAGCACTTGAGCACAATTATCCTTTCCATCATACTCACGAAAGATATTAAAAAGGTGAAGTGTATGAGACAAACTCAACACCATTTTTTTGTAATTTTCTTTTATAAACTAGACTAGTGCTAAAACAAGAAACAAAAAGATTCGATTGCAAGATCTAAAGATATACCTTCACTTACCTAGCCTCCCTGGCAACGGCGCCAGAAAAGAGCTTGATGTCTACTACACAACCTTCTTCTTGTAGACGTTGTTGGGCCTGCAAGTGCACAGGTTTGTTGGACAATAGCAAATTTCCCTCAAGTGGATGACCTAAGGTTTATCAATCCGTAGGAGGCGTAGGATGAAGATGGTCTCTCTCAAGCAACCCTGCAACCAAATAACAAAGAGTCTCTTGTGTCCCCAACACACCCAATACAATGGTAAATTGTATAGGTGCACTAGTTCGGCGAAGAGATGGTGATACAAGTGCAAAATAGATAGTAGATATCGGTTTTTGTAATCTGAAAATATAAAAACAGCAACGTAACAAGTGGTAAAAGTGAGCGTAAACGGTATTGCAATGATAGGAAACAAGGCCTAGGGTTCATACTTTCACTAGTGCAAGTTCTCTCAAAAATAATAACATAGATAGAACATATGACAAGCCCTCAACATGCAACAAAGAGTCACTCCAAAGACAGTAATAGCGGAGAACAAACGTAGAGATGATGGTCGGGTACGAAACCACCACAAAGCTATTCTTTCGGATCGATCTATAAAAGAGTTCGTACTAGAATAACACCTTAAGATACAAATCAACCAAAACCCTAATGTCACCTAGATACTCCATTATCACCTCAAGTATCATGATTATACGATATGCATCACACAATCTCAGATTCATCCAACCAACATAAAAGTACTTCAAAGAGTGCCCCAAAGTTTCTACCGGAGAGTCAAGAACGTGTGCCAACCCCTATGCATAGGTTCCCAAGTGTCACGAAACCCGCAAGTTGATGACCAAAACATACATCAAGTGGATCAATAGAATAACCCATTGTCACCACGGTTATCCCGCGCAAGACATACATAAAGTGTTCATAAAAGACTCAATCCAATAAGATAACTTCAAAAGGGGAAACTCAATTCATCACAAGAGAGTAGAGGGGGAGAAACATCATAAGATCCAACTACGATAGCAAAGCTCGGGATACATCAAGATCGTGCCATAGAGGAACACGAGAGAGAACACGAGAGAGAGAGATCAAACACATAGCTACTAGTACATACCCTCAGCCACGAGGGTGAACTACTCCCTCCTCGTCATGGGTAGCGCCGAGATGATGAAGATGGCCTCCGGTGATGGGATCCCCCTCCGGCAGGGTGCCGAAACGGGGTCCCGATTGGTTTTTGGTGGCTACAGAGGCTTGCGGCGGTGGAACTCCCGATCTATTTTCTGTTCTGGAAGTTTTAGTGTACGTAGGTACATATGGGTGCAGGGAGAACATCGGTGGAGCTACGGGGGTCCCACGAGGCAGGGGGGCGCGCCCAGGGGGGAGGGCGCGCCTCCCACCCTCGTGAGCACCTCCCGTATCTTCTGACGTGGGGTCCAAGTCCATCAGGTGGGTTTCCTTCCAAAAATAACTTTGTCTCCAGTTGATTTCGTTCCGTTTTGACTTCATCTGATATTCCTTTTCCTCGAAACACTAAAATAGGCATAAAACAGTAAATCTGGGCTGGGCCTCCGGTTAATAGGTGTCACATCCCTAGTTCTGGTATGACCTAGACTAGCTAGTCATTTGTGCATCATGTTTATATTCCATTTAAATTTGAAATGAGGATTGGTGGAACCCTCAGAATCATTTTTGAAAATGACCCAAATAAAAATTTCTCCAAAAGGGTCCAAGAAAATGCTCATGTTGCTCTCTGAAAATATTGGGCAGAGATAAAAAAATCAAACCAATATTTCTAGGATCTCACAAGTATTTAATTTTGGCCATTTGGATTAATCTGATAATTATTTGCCTTGGATATATATTGTTATATATATAAAATATGGTCCAAAAACTATGCCATTTATTAAGGAGCTCTGGAATAATATAATTAGCTCCTGCAAATATTGGCATAGGGTAATAAATTGATTTAGTATTATTACTAAATCAAAACAAATGTCAGAGAAAGTAGAAAACAGAAAAACAGAAAAAAACCTTACCTGGGCTTCTTACCTGGTGCCTCTGGGCCAGCAAGCCAGCCCAGCCCACCACCGCCGTCGTCCTCCTCGCGCCAGTCGGCCAGGCGTGTGGCCGACGCGCACGCACGGGCGGAGCGCCACGCCACCAGCTCGCCTGCCTGCCTACCCTGCTAGCGCGACGCCGCGACGCTTCTTCTCGGTGCCACCCCGATCCCCTGGCCTCACCCCCCTCTCTCCCGTGCTTTTCCCCTTCTCTCTCTCTCTCACCCGAAGCACCGCCGCCGCCGCAGCTCACCACCGACGCGCTCCCCGCCGTCCCCTCGCCCCTCCGTAGAGTCCACGAGCTCCGCCACGACCCCCTCCACCTCCTCGTCGAGCCACGCACCTCCGGACGGCCTCCATCGTCGCCACCCTCGTCGTCTCCATCGCCGGCTGCCCGAGATCGCCGACGACGCTCCGGCCGCACCAGTGCTTCCCCGAGCCCACTGACGCCTTCGCTGGATCCACCATGAGCATCGCCACCGTACCCCTCTCTTCTCCGCCTCATCTCCGCGCCGTAGCTCCGTTCCCCACCATGGCCGAAGCCATCGCCGCCGCAGCTCCTCGCCGTCGTGGCCACAGCCGCTGCAGGCCGCAGCCGAGCTCGCCGTTGCACTCAGTGCACTCTGGCGAGTCGCGTGGACCCGCTCGCAGCCTCCCTAGCGCCCTGCAGCGCCTAACCCGCATAGACCGAACTCCGGCAGCCGCAGCCGAGCTCGCCGCCATCGACTCCGGCCATCCCAGGCCCAGCCACGGCCACCGCCCGACGCGCCATCGAGCTAGCTTTCCAACGCACCTAGCCGCGCGCCATTTGGAGCACCACAGAGGAAACCCGGGGCACATGTACGCCGTGGACCTCGCCGGCGACTAACCGCCGGCGGGTTTGACTTGTTCGACCTGGGGTTTGACCCCCCCAGGGTCACTGACGCGTGGGCCCCATCGGCCAGGTGATTAGCTTAGTGCTAATCACCGTTAACTAACCCCCTGACACTGACAGTGGGCCCCAGCGCCACTAACCTTTTTAATTAAGTTAATCTAACCCTGTTTAACCCCCTGACACTGACGTGTGGACCCCACACGTCAGGTTTGACCCTAGCCAGCCGCAGTTGACCTGCTGACGTCATGCTTACTCAATGCTGACGCAATAAAATGATTTCTGGATTTAAATTAAATCAGGAAATTCCAGAAATTGATTTAAACTTCAAAAATTCATATCAATTCAACCGTAGCTCAGATTAAAATAATTTATATATGAAAAATTATCAGAAAAATGCAATCTTTCCATCTGTACTAGTTTCATGCATGACAAACCAACTTATACTTGCTATATAGGTGAAAACACATTATGGCATATATAGGAGCTTAATTTGGAGATGCATTTGAACCTTTGGTTCAAATGGACTTCAAACCAAATGGATACCAGTTGCATTAGCTCAAACAACATCACATCTTAATGCCATGTTCATGCATCATATTGTTGCATATGTTTGTGTATTGATTGCCGACACTGTTCCTTCTCGATAGGTCCTGCTCCGGAGTCCGTTCCAGAGTGCCTGTCTATGAAGCAGTGCCTCCCTTGTTGATCTACCAGGCAAGCAAAACCCCTTGTTCATTCCGATAAAATCCTACTCTCTCGCTCCTGCTCTCAGTTATTGCATTAGGACAACAATGATTCATCTGCTACTTTGTGCTGCGGTAGTTGAACCCATTCCTCTGCATGACCTGTCATTGTCACAGTAAATAGTTGAAACCCACTAGCATGTGTAGGAGTTGATTGAAGCCGTTGTTGTGTTCCTACCATGCTATGCCTGCTATTGCTTAGAGTTGTGTCAGGTCTGATTCATTGGGAATGAATTGGAGTGTTACGATATGTTCTGGTGCTGAGAGTTAAGTGTGTGAACACGATTTGGTAAAGGTAGCGGTGAGAGGCCATGTAGGAGTACATGGTGGGTTGTCTCACAGGAATCGCCCTTAAGCACTGAGTTCTATGTATGTTGTCCAATGACTCGATACTACCACACATTGGGTTCCGGTAACTCGACCCCTCTCGACTTATTAACCAACTTGATCTCTGTCCAGGAGTCGCAACTAGTTTCTGGTGTTTGTAGGTAGTGTTAGTAGTCTACCAAGTGGCACCCGGCCAGGTGGGCTTGGGACAGACTAGACACCAGTGGCACGGTGTACCAAGCGTAGATCCATCCGGCGAGGTGGGCTTGGGAACCCTGCACACATCGTTTGGGGCTGTTAGTGAAACCCCGGCCGGATCTCCTTGCGGATGGAACCCGAATAGGCGATAAACCTGGATTGGAGTCTTGTGTGGTTAGTCAGGTCGTGGCCGACACCCTCGCCAGGCTTCCGCTTGAAGGTTGCCGAGATACATGACGTGTACATGGCGGTAAGTGGCGAGAGCGTGTGTGAAGAAGTACACCCCTGCAGGGTTAACATGATCTATTCGAATAGCCGGGTCCGCGGTTATGGACTTCTTGGATGCCTACATGGTACATAGACAACTTGAAGTGGATACTCTAAAATGCTCAAGACAAGTGTGAGTGCTATGGATGGCCTTCTCGTAGGGAGACGGGGATGAATCCATAGTAGTGTATTGTGTGGTGATTAGTGGACTCGTGTACGTTGTCTCACCTCAAGATTTTCTGGTAGTCGTAGAACAGGATAGCCACAGAGTCAAAGCTGGCTTGCTGCAACTAAACCCCACATTACCCTCTTGATACAAATGCATGTATGATAGGATCTGATGTAAGTCTTGCTGAGTACCTTTGTACTCATGTTGCTTTATTTATGTTTTTGCAGCAGAGACTTCGGTCTTATTAGTGTTCTCGTGGACTTCGACGAGTAGCTTGTACCTCAGCTACGATCTTGATCGGACGTTGTAGATAGTCAGGCTTTCAGCCTTTTTCATTTATAAATGTCTGTACTCAGACATGTAATGCTTCCGTTTGTTGCTTGATTGCTCTGACTGTTGGGTCATGTGACCCCTGTTTGTAATAATGCTATGATGGCTCTTCTGAGCCTTTATCTATATGAGTTGTTGAGTTATGCTGTGATGCCATGTTGTACAGCACATACTTGCATGTTATGCGTACGCGTAATGTGTATTGCTATGTGTGGGATCTGACTATCTAGTTGTTTATCCTTAGTAGTCTCTCTTACCGGGAAATGTCTCCTAGTGCTTCCACTGAGCCCTGGTAGCTTGCTACTGCTCCGGAACACTTAGGCTGGCCGGCATGTGTCCTTCTTCGTTTCTGTGTCTGTCCCTTCGGGGAAATGTCACGCGATGAATACCGGAGTCCTGTTAGCCCGCTACAGTCCGGTTCACCGGAGTCCTGTTAGCCCAGTGCTACAGCCTGGATTCACTCGCTGATGACCGACACGTTCGATGCTGGGTCATGGATGCCTGTCCCTGTAAGTTAGTGCCACTTTGGGTTTACGACTAGCCATGTCAGCCCGGGCTCTTTATCATATGGATGCTAGCGACACCATCATATACGTGTGCCAAAAGACGCAAACGGTCCCGGGCAAAGGTAAGGCGACACCCGTGGGGATACCGTGCGTGAGGCCACAAAGTGATATGAGGTGTTACATGCTAGATCGATGTGGCATTGAGTCGGGGTCCTGAAAGCGTTGGTATCAGAGCCTGACTGCCTGTAGGATTACCAAGCAATTCTGGTCGAAGTTGAGTCTAGAAAATCCTTAGTTATGTAAGGGAATTGATTGTGGGAAGGAATGTAAGGCTCTTTTTACTTCTTAGACCTCATGGCCTTCTGATCTGAGTCATCCTATCTTTCCGACGGGGTTAAGGAACTAGGCTTCTCTCCCCTCTATCACGATCACGTGTTACCACTCCGTAGTCCCATAGGATTGGTTGATCAGAGTCATACCCCAGTTTCGAGTACTCCCGGTGTAGTCTGTTTAGTATGATCTCAGAACCTTGAGTGATGATGTTGAGCATGTACCACCCCATTTTAGTAGGTTGTCTCATTCTGAGCATTTTACTGCCGTTATGCTGCCGGAATTTCCTTAGGAGTTCGAGAGATACTAATTCCTTGTCCTACATTCTACAGTCCATAGTTGTTGCTGATTCCGTCCTTGGTTCGTTTCTCAGGATGTCATCAGCTAAGCAAAGTTCCGTTGCTCGTAGCCAGAACCACGGAGATGGTAGGGATGAGGATCCTCCCGACCAGCCTTCGTTGACAGAGTTCATGTTAGAGATGGAGAGGAACAAGCGTGAGTCTAACCGTTTGTTGGCACGTATCGAGGAGAACACCGCACATCAGTTCAAAGGATCTGTGACCATTCATGACTTTATCCGCTTGCACCCACCCACCTTTCATCATTCCATTGAGCCACTCGATGCAGATGACTGGCTCCGTAGCATCACCCATAAGCTGCGTTCCGCGAACGTAGCTGAAGATGACAAGGTCACTTATGCCACATGTCACCTGGAAGGTCCTGCTAGTCTTTGGTGGCAGAACTATGAGGCTATGCTTCCAGCTGGCCAGATTCCTACTTGGAGGGATTTCGTTGAGGCTTTTCGCGAGCATCACATTCCTGAAGCCCTCATTGATCGCAAGAGAGAAGAGTTCTATAGTTTCACCCAGGGTAAGATGGCTGTTGATGCCTATAGTAGAGAGTTTGAGAACCTCGCCCGTTATGCCACAGAAGAGGTGTCCACGGACGCCAAGAGGCAGGCTAGGTTCCGGAAGGGTCTCAACCCCAAGTTGCGTCGTGATCTCCACCTGCATCATTGTGATACATTCCAAGCCCTTGTGAACAAGGCCATTAATGCAGAGACAGCTCAACTCACTTACGAGGAGTCTCGTAAGCACACTCGTGATTTGGGATCTTCCTCCGGTTCTAGCTCTCAGAAGCGCCGGATTTGGGTTCCAAATTCCGCTCTTCCTTCCGGTTATGCACCGAGGCCATCCCATGTGGTGCCTCCTCCAGCTCAGTCATATGTTCCACCCAGGCCTACTGGTAGACCGCTTGTTAATGCGGGTCCACATCCTACCTCCAAGATTTGTTACAAGTGCGGAGAGCCAGGCCACATTGCCCGTATTTGCACTCAGACCAGAGTTGCTCCACCCCAGCCCGAGAAGTCTATTGGCCATGGTAAGCCATCACGCAAGATGATCAGTGCCAAGACAGCTCCCACTGAACATGGACGTGTGCATCACGTCTCAGCTACAGCCGCTCACGATGATCCAGATGTCGTTCTTGGTACACTCCTTGTCAACTGTCATCCGGCATCGGTTTTGTTCGATACTAGAGCGTCTCATTCCTTCATTTCTGAAAGCTATGCCCGCTTGCACGACATGTCATTTTGTGATATGCCCTCCCCATTACTTATTCAAACTCCTGGATCCAAATGGAAAACTTCTAGGATAAGTTATGGCAATGAAATCCTTGTTGACAGACTTGTATTCCTTGCTTCCTTGATATCTCTCAAGTCTTCGGATATTAACATCATCTTGGGTATGGACTGGATGACAGCTCATCATGCCAAGATTGATTGTTTCACCAGGTCTGTTCAGCTCACACACCCATTTGGCAAGATAGTCACTGTCTCCACTAGAGTTGCAAAGCGTCAGCTCTATTCCCTTAATGCCAGCCCTCTTCCAGACCTTGAAGATATCCCGATAGTCCGTGACTTTCCGGATGTCTTTCCAGAGGAACTGCCAGGTGTTCCGCCTGACAGAGATGTAGAGTTCGTCATAGATCTTATCCCAGGAACTGCTCCAATCTCTAGGAGACCCTACAAGATGGCACCCTTAGAACTAGCTGAGCTTAAGAAACAACTTGATGAGTCCTTGCAAAAGGGTTTCATCTGTCCCAGTTCTTCTCCTTGGGCTTGCCCCGTCCTCTTCGTCAAGAAGAAGGATGGTACGGACCGGATGGTTGTAGATTATCGTCCCGTTAATTTGGTCACGATAAAGAACAAATATCCGCTCCCCAGGATCAACGATCTGTATGATCAGCTCGCTGGATCCTCAGTTTTCGACACGATGGATTTGAGGTTAGGATACCACCAAATTAAGATCAGAAACGGGGACATTCCCAAGACAACTTTTGTCACTCGTTATGGCCAGTACGAGTACACCGTCATGTCCTTTGGCCTAACCAACGCCCTAGCCACATTCTCCTGCTTGATGAACTCGATCTTCATGGAGTACTTAGATAAGTTCGTCGTGGTTTACCTCGATGATATTCTTATCTACTCGAAGAACGAGGAAGAGCATGCCGAACATCTTAGACTTGTGTTAGAAAAACTCAGAGAGCACCGCCTTTATGCCAAGTTCTCCAAGTGTGAATTTTGGTTGCCAGAAGTGACCTACCTAGGCCACGTAATCTCTGGTAAGGGCATTGCTGTCAATCCCGAGAGAGTTCAGGCTGTTCTCGATTGGACTCCACCTGAGACCGTTAAACAAGTTAGGAGTTTCCTTGGTCTAGCCAGCTATTGTCGCCGCTTTGTTGAAAACTTCTCCAAAGTAGCCAAACCCCTCACGGAACTTCTCAAGAAAGATAAAAAGTTTGAGTGGTCCCCACAGTGTGAGTACAGTTTTCAGGAACAGAAAAGGCGCCTGACTTCTGCCCCCATACTTGTGCCACCGGATTTCACAAAGGACTTTGTTATCTATTGTGACGCCTCATGACAGGGACTAGGTTGCATTCTTATGCAGGATCGTCATGTGATTGCCTATGCATCTCGACAGTTGCATCCACATGAGGAGAATTATCCTACGCATGATTTAGAGCTTGCAGCCGTAGTCTATGCACTCAAGACCTGGCGACATTACCTCCTTGGTAAACGTTGCGAGATCTACACTGATCACCAGAGCCTCAAGTATATCTTCACCCAACCGGATCTCAACCTTAGGCAAAGACGTTGGTTGGAGTTAATCACAGATTATGATCTAGGGATTACCTACACCCCAGGCAAAGCCAATGTCATGGCTGATGCTCTAAGCCGTAAATCCTATTGCAACAATCTCATGTTGCAGCAAGGCCAACCACTTCTCCATGAGGAATTCTGTAAGCTTAATCTTCACATAGCTCCTCGCAGATTTCTTTCTACCTTGGTGGCGAAACCTACCCTTGTGGATCTTATCATAGAAGCCCAGAAGCATGATACGGGGATTACCCGGATCAAGAGAAACATTGCCAAGGGTATTGCTGGTAGTTTCTCTATAGATGATCGAGGTGTTGTTTTCTTTGGGAACCGCCTGGTGGTCCCCAAGAAGCAACATCTTCGACAATTGATTCTCAAGGAGGCGCATGAATCTCCTCTCACGATTCATCCCGGTAGTACTAAGTTGTATCAGGACCTACGCCAGAGGTTCTGGTGGACTAGGATGAAGAGAGAAATCGCTGAGTTCATTGCTAAATGTGACATTTGTCGTCGCGTTAAGGCAGAGCATCAAAGACCTGCTGGCACCCTTCAGCCTTTAGCTATTCCTGAATGGAAATGGGATAAAGTTGGTATGGACTTCATCACCGGCTTTCCCAGGACCAAAAGAGGGAATAACGCTATCTTCGTAGTCGTTGATCGTCTTTCCAAAGTGGCTCACTTCCTACCTGTTCGAGAGAGTATCACTGCTAGTCAGCTTGCTGACTTATACATTTCTCGAATAGTGTCACTCCATGGTGTTACACTAGAGATCAATTTAGACCGTGGCAGTCTTTTCACTTCTCATTTCTGGGAGAGTTTCCAAACTGCCATGGGAACCCATCTTTCCTTCAGTACCGCTTTCCACCCTCAGTCGAGTGGTCAGGTGGAACGGGTCAATCAAATTCTCGAAGACATGCTCAGAGCTTGCGTTATCTCATTCGGTATGGATTGGGAGAAATGTCTTCCTTTTGCCGAGTTTGCTTATAACAATAGCTATCAATCCAGACTCAAGAAAGCTCCTTTTGAGGTTCTCTATGGACGAAGATGTCGAACACCTTTGAACTGGTCAGAAACCGGTGAAAGACAATTCTTTGGACCGGACATGATCCAGGAGGCAGAAGAGCAAGTTCGCATCATTCGTGAGAATTTGAAAACAGCCCAATCTCGTCAAAAGAGCCAGTATGACTGTCGTCATAAGGAAGTGGCTTACGAAATTGGCGACAAGGCTTACCTTCGGGTTACTCCTTTGAAGGGTACCCATCGTTTCGGTATCAAGGGCAAGTTGGCTCCTCGTTACATTGGTCCTTTTCGTATTCTCGCTAAACGAGGAGAGGTTGCCTACCAATTGGAACTACCCCCACATCTTTCTCGAGTTCATGATGTCTTCCACGTCTCTCAACTCAGGCGTTGCTTCTCGGATCCCATCCGCGGAGTGGTCCACGAAACGCTTGATCTCCAAGATAACCTCACATACCGAGAGTACCCGGTTCGCATTCTTGATCAAGCAGAGCGTGTCACTCGACGTCAGAACATCAAGTTTCTCAAAGTTCAGTGGTCTCATCATTCCGAGAGAGAAGCTACTTGGGAGCGAGAAGATCGTCTTCGACTGGAGTATCCCGCTTTCTTTCCGTCGACCCCTGAATCTCGGGACGAGATTCTTTCAAGTGGGGGCGAGTTGTCACATCCCTAGTTCTGGTATGACCTAGACTAGCTAGTCATTTGTGCATCATGTTTATATTCCATTTAAATTTGAAATGAGGATTGGTGGAACCCTCAGAATCATTTTTGAAAATGACCCAAATAAAAATTTCTCCAAAAGGGTCCAAGAAAATGCTCATGTTGCTCTCTGAAAATATTGGGCAGAGATAAAAAAATCAAACCAATATTTCTAGGATCTCATAAGTATTTAATTTTGGCCATTTGGATTAATCCGATAATTATTTGCCTTGGATATATATTGTTATATATATAAAATATGGTCCAAAAACTATGCCATTTATTAAGGAGCTCTGGAATAATATAATTAGCTCCTGCAAAAATTGGCATAGGGTAATAAATTGATTTAGTATTATTACTAAATCAAAACAAATGTCAGAGAAAGTAGAAAACAGAAAAACAGAAAAAAAACCTTACCTGGGCTTCTTACCTGGCGCCTCTGGGCCAGCAAGCCAGCCTAGCCCACCACCGCCGTCGTCCTCCTGGTGCCAGTCGGCTAGGCATGTGGCCGACGCGCGCGCACGGGCGGAGCGCCACGGCACCAGCTCGCCTGCCTGCCTACCCTGCCAGCGCGACGCCGCGACGCTTCTTCTCGGTGCCGCCCCGATCCCCTGGCCTCACCCCCCTCTCTCCCGTGCTTTTCCCCTTCTCTCTCTCTCTCACCCGAAGCACCGCCGCCGCTGCAGCTCACCACCGACGCGCTCCCCGCCGTCCCCTCGCCCCTCCGTAGAGTCCACGAGCTCCGCCACGACCCCCTCCACCTCCTCGTCGAGCCACGCACCTCCGGACGGCCTCCATCGTTGCCACCCTCGTCGTCTCCATCGCCGGCTGCCCGAGATCGCCACCGACGCTCCGGCCGCACCAGTGCTTCCCCGAGCCCACTGACGCCTTCGCTGGATCCACCGTGAGCATCGCCACCGTTCCCATCTCTTCTCCCCCTCGTCTCCGCGCCGTAGCTCCGTTCCCCACCATGGCCGAAGCCATCACCGCTGCAGCTCCTCGCCGTCGTGGCCACAGCCGCTGCAGGCCGCAGCCGAGCTCGCCGTTGCACTCAGTGCACTCTGGCGAGTCGCGCGGACCCGCTCGCAGCCTCCCTAGCGCCCTGCAGCGCCTAACCCGCATAGACCGAACTCCGGCAGCCGCAGCTGAGCTCGCCGCCGTCGACTCCGGCCATCCCAGGCCCAGCCACGGCCACCGCCCGACGCGCCATCGAGCTAGCTTTCCAACGCACCTAGCCGCGCACCATTTGGAGCACCACAGAGGAAACCCGGGGCACATGTACGCTGCGGACCTCGCCGGCGACTAACCGCCGGCGGGTTTGACTTGTTCGACCTGGGGTTTGACCCCCCCAGGGTCACTGACGCGTGGGCCCCGTCGGCCAGGTGATTAGCTTAGTGCTAATCACCGTTAACTAACCCCCTGACACTGACAGTGGGCCCCAGCGCCACTAACCTTTTTAATTAAGTTAATCTAACCCTGTTTAACCCCCTGACACTGACGTGTGGACCCCACATGTCAGGTTTGACCCTAGCCAGTCGCAGTTGACCTGCTGACGTCATGCTTACTCAATGCTAACGCAATAAAATGATTTTTGGATTTAAATTAAATCAGGAAATTCCAGAAATTGATTTAAACTTCAAAAATTCATATCAATTCAACCGTAGCTCAGATTAAAATAATTTATATATGAAAAATTATCAGAAAAATGCAATCTTTCCATCTGTACTAGTTTCATGCATGACAAACCAACTTATACTTGCTGTATAGGTGAAAACACATTATGGCATATATAGGAGCTTAATTTGGAGATGCATTTGAACCTTTGGTTCAAATGGACTTCAAACCAAATGGATACCAGTTGCATTAGGTCAAACAACATCACATCTTCATGCCATGTTCATGCATCATATTGTTGCATATGTTTGTGTATTGATTGCCGACACTGTTCCTTCTCGATAGGTCCTGCTCCGGAGTCCGTTCCAGAGTGCCTGTCTATGAAGCAGTGCCTCCCTTGTTGATCTACCAGGCAAGCAAAACCCCTTGTTTATTCCGATAAAATCCTACTCTCTCGCTCCTGCTCTCAGTTATTGCATTAGGACAACAACGATTCATCTGCTACTTTGTGCTGCGGTAGTTGAACCCATTCCTCTGCATGACCTGTCATTGTCACAGTAAATAGTTGAAACCCACTAGCATGTGTAGGAGTTGATTGAAGCCATTGTTGTGTTCCTACCATGCTATGCCTGCTATTGCTTAGAGTTGTGTCAGGTCTGATTCATTGGGAATGAATTGGAGTGTTACGATATGTTCTGGTGCTGAGAGTTAAGTGTGTGAACACGATTTGGTAAAGGTAGCGGTGAGAGGCCATGTAGGAGTACATGGTGGGTTGTCTCACTGGAACCGCCCTTAAGCACTGAGTTCTATGTATGTTGTCCAATGACTCGATACTACCACACATTGGGTTCCGGTAACTCGACCCCTCTCGACTTATTAACCAACTTGATCTCTGTCCAGGAGTCGCAACTAGTTTCTGGTGTTTGTAGGTAGTGTTAGTAGTCTACCAAGTGGCACCCGGCCAGGTGGGCTTGGGACAGACTAGGCACCAGTGGCACGGTGTACCAAGCGTAGATCCATCCGGCGAGGTGGGCTTGGGAACCCTGCACACATCATTTGGGGCCGTGAGTGAAACCCCGGCCGGATCTCCTTGCGGATGGAACCCGAATAGGCGATAAACCTGGATTGGAGTCTTGTGTGGTTAGTCAGGTCGTGGCCGACACCCTCGCCAGGCTTCCGCTTGAAGGTTGCCGAGATACATGACGTGTACATGGCGGTAAGTGGCGAGAGCGTGTGTGAAGAAGTACACCCCTGCAGGGTTAACATGATCTATTCGAATAGCCGGGTCCGCGGTTATGGACTACTTGGATGCCTACATGGTACATAGACAACTTGAAGTGGATACTCTAAAATGCTCAAGACAAGTGTGAGTGCTATGGATGGCCTTCTCGTAGGGAGACGGGGATGAATCCATAGTAGTGTATTGTGTGGTGATTAGTGGACTCGTGTACGTTGTCTCACCTCAAGATTTTCTGGTAGTCGTAGAACAGGATAGCCACAGAGTCAAAGCTGGCTTGCTGCAACTAAACCCCACATTACCCTCTTGATACAAATGCATGTGTGATAGGATCTGATGTAAGTCTTGCTGAGTACCTTTGTACTCATGTTGCTTTATTTATGTTTTTGCAGAGGAGACTTCGGTCTTATTAGTGTTCTCGTGGACTTCGACGAGTAGCTTGTACCTCAGCTACGATCTTGATCGGACGTTGTAGATAGTCAGGCTTTCAGCCTTTTTCATTTATAAATGTCTGTACTTAGACATGTAATGCTTCCGTTTGTTGCTTGATTGCTCTGACTGTTGGGTCATGTGACCCCTTTTTGTAATAATGCTATGATGGCTCTTCTGAGCCTTTATCTATATGAGTTGTTGAGTTATGCTGTGATGCCATGTTGTACAGCACATACTTGCATGTTATGCGTATGTGTAATGTGTATTGCTATGTGTGGGATCTGACTATCTAGTTGTTTATCCTTAGTAGTCTCTCTTACCGGGAAATGTCTCCTAGTGCTTCCACTGAGCCCTGGTAGCTTGCTACTGCTCCGGAACACTTAGGCTGGCCGGCATGTGTCCTTCTTCGTTCCTGTGTCTGTCCCTTCGGGGAAATGTCACGCGATGAATACCGGAGTCCTGTTAGCCCTCTACAGTCCGGTTCACCGGAGTCCTGTTAGCACAGTGCTACAGCCTGGATTCACTCGTTGATGACCGACACGTTCGATGCTGGGTCATGGATGCATGTCCCTGTAAGTTAGTGCCACTTTGGGTTTACGACTAGCCATGTCAGCCCGGGCTCTTTATCATATGGATGCTAGCGACACCATCATATACGTGTGCCAAAAGACGCAAACGGTCCCGGGCAAAGGTAAGGCGACACCCGTGGGGATACCGTGCGTGAGGCCGCAAAGTGATATGAGGTGTTACATGCTAGATCGATGTGGCATTGAGTCGGGGTCCTGACAATAGGTTAGTCCCAAAAATAATATAAAAGTGGATAATAAAGCCCAATATTACCTAAAACAGTAGATAAAGTAGCATGGAGCAACCAAAAATTATAGATATGTTGGAGACGTTTCAGGATCCCTCCCGATCCACCTCGTCTTCAGTCAGCCACCAACCAGAGCATCGCCCGATCCTCTCTGTCACATCTATCCCAATCGATCCACTCGGCCCTCCCCCGCAAGCAGCCTCCCAGGCACCCCTTTCATCTCTCACCGTGCCCCGTTTCTCCTGCCCGAGGCCCCATGAGTTTTCCTCTCGTTTGTGTCGCCGCCTCCGGCAACACCGCCATCCCCGCCGACGACCAAGACCAGCTGCAGGTCGTCGCCCCAGTCGTCCTCGACCTCGTGCCTCCCCGAGCGGAGGGGCTCATCCTCGAGCTCGAACGAGCCCCTCTCCCACAAGCGTCCGAGACCCTGCCTCGTCCCCAAGGTCCAGCGTCGTGTCGTCTCCTCCCGTGCAGGAGCCCGCGCCCGCCTCCGTTCGCCTCCGGCAGCCGCGTCGATGAGCGTCACCAACAGAGACTCGCCGCCGAGCAGCAGATCCAGGCCGTGCCCGTGCTTCCTCTCTATCTCTCCCTCTCTCTCTCTCTCTCTCTCTCTTTCCCTCCTCGTTTTTGCTCTCTCTCCCTCTCGCGATCTTCCTTTCTCTCTGTACTCTCATAGGGAGCTCCGCCACCCGAACTCCGGCCAAGATCTGGCCGTCGCAGCTCCGCCCCGTCCTTGCCTTGCGAGGAGAGGCTCCGCCTTCGCCAAGTCCCCCACCAAGCCACTGCCGTTGCCTCTGTTTCCCGCCGCTGCATCGCGCTGCAACGAGTGCCTGCTCGATCGAGCTCCGCCCCGTTGGGCCTCCTCACCGACGCTGGGCTAGGCCCATGGTGAGCACCAAATCTAGCCCCTCCTCTCTTTTCAGCCCAGCAGTGCACCAGATGCAGCCCATGTTGTTTTTTCCCTGCGCTGCAATTTTCTCTATTATCCAGTGAATTATAGTTTTGCAGAAAAATCCTCTAACTTCATGCATATAATAACTCATGAACTATGCAGCATATTTAAAAACTTCATATATGTAAAGTGCTTAGAATTTCATCTAGTTTCATATTTTCCAACTTTCATCCATGTTAAGAATGTTTAACTTGCCGTTTGCTACTATTTTGCATAAATCGCATGCTAAAAGACTTTATTTCATAACTAATTAACCGTAGCTCCTAATTTAATAAACTTTATATGTAAATGGTCTACAAAAATGCATAGATTAACATGGTGCACTTTTTTTACTGTTTAATAATATTTAAATATGTTTTAAGGCAGAACTGTAGCAAATTCAAAATATGCACATGGGGATTTTCCAGAATTGTTGCTTGTTGTTCCGGCCTCATTTAAACTTGCCTAGATAGGTAGTTTTCATATGCTTCACCCCTTGCCATGTTTAATAACATTTAATATTGTTGGGTACTGATAACCCGCAAGTATACGGGATAGTTGTAGCCTCTTTCGGTAAGTAAGAGTGTCGAACCCAACGAGGAGCTAAAGGTAGAACAAATACTCTCTCAAGTCCTATCGGCCACTGATACGATTCTACGGACGTTTGACGTTCGCTTTACCTAGAACAAGTATGAAACTAGAAGTACTTTGTAGGTGTGATAGGACAGGTTTGCAAGATAATAAAGAACACGTAAATAAAAAGTAGGGGATGTTTAGATAAAGATGCAATGAAGTAAATATAGCGAGTGTGGAAAATTGGTGGTAGGAGTTGTGAAATTGTCCCTAAGCAATTGACTATGTTACTAGACAGGTAATCACTATTGCAATTCTATTTGAGGGAGAGGCATAAGCTAACATACTTTCTCTACTTGGATCATATGCACTTATGATTGGAACTCTAGCAAGAATCCGCAACTACTAAAGATTCATTAAGGTAAAACCCAATCATAGCATTAAAGCATCAAGTCCCCTTTATCCCCTACGCAACAATCCCCTTACTAGGGTTTGTGTTTCAGTCACTCACGCAACCCACTATAAGCGAATCATGAATGCATTGCAACACCCTACAGCGGGAATCCCTCATGCTTGCGTAACACGGAGGGCACCATAGGACAGCACCAATAATAAAACATGCAACTCAAACCAATCATAGCAATTCATCAATCACTGATAGGACAATGGAAATCTACTCAGACATCATAGGATGGCAACACATCATTGGATAATAATATGAAGCATAAAGCACCATGTTCAAGTAGAGGGTACAGAGGGTTGCGGGAGAGTGGACCGCTCAATATAGAAGGGGGAAGGTGATGGAGATGTTGGTGAAGATGGCGGAGGTGTTGGTGAAGATCGCGGTGATGATGATGGCCCCCGGCGGTGTTCCGGCGCCACCGGAATCAAGGGGGAGAGAGCCCACCTTCTTATTCTTCTTCCTTGACCTCCTCCCTAGATGGGAGAAGGGTTTCCCCTCTGGTCCTTGGTTCCCATGGCGTGGGAGGGGCAAGAGCCCCTTCGAGATTGGATCTATCTCTCTATTTCTGCGTTCTCAGATTCTATCCCTTCACCGTTTCTTTTATATCCGGAGATCCGTAACTCCGATTGGGGTGAATCTTTCGCCCAGATCTTTCTCATAAAATTAGCTTTCTTGCGGCAAAAGAAGAGCGTCAACCACCTTAGGGGCGGCCCACGAGAGTCCAGGGCGCGCCTGCCTCCCTGGGGCCGCCCCTATCTCCTGGCCCCCTCGGGCACCGTCTCGCGTTGATTTTACTTCTCAAAAATCACAAATATTCCAAAATAATTCTCCGTCCGTTTTTATCCCGTTCGGACTCCATTTGATATTGGGTTTCTGTGAAACAAAAAACATGCAACAGACAAGAACTGGCACTGGGCACTGGATCAATATGTTAGTCCCAAAAAATAGTATAAAAAGTTGCCAAAAGTATATAAAAGTTGAATAATATTGCCATGGAACAATCAAAAATTATAGATACGGCGGAGACGTATCAGCATCCCAAAGCTTAATTCCTCCTCGTCCTCGAGTAGGTAAATGATAAAAAAGATAATTTTTTATATGGAATGCTACCTACCATAATCTTGATCATATATCTAATCATGGCATGAATATTGAGACACGAGTGATTCAAAGCAATAGTCTATCATTTGACATAAAAAACAATATTACTTCGAGCATACTAATAAAGCAATCATGTCTTTTCAAAACAACAAGGCCAAAGCAAGCTTATCCCTACAAAATCATATAGTTTGGCCATGCTTCATTTTCGTCACACAAAATGCCCCCATCATGCACAACCCCGATGACAAGCCGAGCAATTGGTTCATACTTTTTAACGCGCTTCAGCTTTTTCAACCCTCATGCAATACATGAGCGCAAGCCATGGATATAGCACTATAGGTGGAATAGAATATAATGATGGAGGTTATGTGGAGAAGATAAAAAGGAGAAAGTCTCACATCGACGCGGCTAATCAACGGGCTATGGAGATGCCCATCAATTGATGTCAATGCGAGGAGTAGGGATTGCCATGCAACAGATGCACTAAGAGCTATAAGTGTATGAAAGCTCAACAAAAGAAACTAAGTGGGTGTGCATCCAACTTGCTTGCTCATGAAGGCCTAGGGCATTTGAGGAAGCCCATCGTTGGAATATACAAGCCAAGTTCTATAATGAAAATTCCCACTAGTACATGAAAGTGATAACATAGGAGACTCTCTATATGAAGAACATGGTGCTACTCTGAAGCACAAGTGTGGAAAAAGGATAGTAACATTTCCCCTTTTCTTTTTCTTTTTTTTTCTTTTTTTCCTCTTTTTTTTTCTTTTTGGGTGGGCTTCTTTGGCCCCTTTTTTCATTTAGGCTTCTTTGGCCTTTCCTTTTTTTCTTTTTTTCTTTTTCTTTTTTTCATGGGGCAATGTTCTATAATGATGATCATCACACTTTTATTTACTTACAACTCAATATTACAACTCGATACTTGAACAAAGATATGATTCTATATGAATGCTTCCGGCGGTGTACCAGGATGTGCAATGATCTAGCGTAGCAATGACATCAAAAAACGGACAAGCCATGAAAACATCATGCTAGCTATCTTACGATCATGCAAAGTAATATGACAATGAATGCTCAAGTCATGTATATGATGATGATGAAAGTTGCATGGCAATATATCTCGGAATGGCTATGGAAATGCCATGATAGGTAGGTATGGTGGCTGTTTTGAGGAAGATATAATGAGGCTTATGTGTGATAGAGCATATCGTATCACGGGGTTTGGATGCACCGGCGAAGTTTGCACCAACTCTCGAGGTGAGAAAGGGCAAAGCACGATACCGAAGAGGCTAGCAATGATGGAAAGGTAAAAGTGCGTATAATCCATGGACTCACATTAGTCATAAAGAACTCATATACTTATTGAAAAAGTTTATTAGCCCTCGAAGCAAAGTACTACTACGCATGCCCCTAGGGGGATAGATTGGTAGGAAAAGACCATCGCTTGTCCCCGACCGCCACTCATAAGGAAGACAATCAAAGAAACACCCCATGCTTCAAATTTGTCACACAACGGTTACCATACGTGCATGCTACGGGACTTGCAAACCTCAACACAAGTGTCTCTACAATCCAAAACCACCCACTATCATGACTCTAATATCACCACCTTTATATCGCAAAACTATTGCAAGGAATCAAACATATCATATTCAGTGATCTACAAGTTTATGTAGGATTTTATGACTAACCATGTGATTGACCAATTCCTGTCATCTCTCTAAAATAGATATAAGTGAAGCAAGAGAGTTTAATTCTTTCTACAAAAGATATGCCCACGCTCTAACAAATATAAGTGAAGCAAAAGAGCATTCTATAAATGGCGGTTTTCTATGTGAAGAAAAACAGGCAATCCAAACTTCAAATGATATAAGTGAAGCACATGAAGCATTCTATAAAGCCATACTCAAAAGATTTAAGTGAAGTGCAATGAGCATTCTATAAATCAACCAAGGACTATCTAATACCAGCATGGTGCATAAAATAAAAATGAAAACTGAATGCAAAAGACACTCCGAGACTTGCACATAATGCATGAACGAAACGAATTCGAAAACATACCGATACTTGTTGAAGAAAGAGGGGATGTCTTCCGGGGCATCCCCAAGCTTAGATGATTGAGTCTACTTGAATATTTACTTGGGGTGCCTCAGGCATCCCCAAGCTTGATCTCTTGCCTCTCTTCCTTTTCCTCATATCGAGACATCCTCGATTAGACACTACATCCACACAAAACTTCAACAGAAAACTCGGTAAGATCCGTTAGTATAATAAAGCAAATCACCACTCTAAGTACTGTTGCAAACCAATTAATATTTTTTTTTCATTTTGTATACTGTAATATAACTTTTTCATGGCTTAATCCACTGATATAAATTGATAGATTCATCAAAACAAGCAAACTATGCATCAAAAACAGAATAGTCTGTAGCAATCTGAACATCCACCATACATCTGGTACCCCAAAAATTCTACCAAAATTAGGAAAAATAAACAAGTTTTATAGCAAGACAGTGCATAAGGAATCAGAACCATTTGATGTCCAGCTAAAAATGTAAAATCGTGCACTACAGCTAAAGTTTCTGTCCGGCACCGTACAAACCAACAAGCATTGTAAACATCCTAAAGGCAAACCTTGGCACATTATTTTTATAATACAATGGAATTGTACAAGGGGATAATTATTTTTATTGAAAAGTTTCTGTAATTAAGATTCAGAAAGTTCCCATGGGCCTGAACAAGTTTAAGGACGTCCCCCACTTTCACAATGCTCGTCTCTCTCACTTTCACTTCTCTTTTTTGAAAAGTTTTGGGTTCCCCTCTTTATTTTTGTTTTTTTAAACTATATGAAAGCACGCAACAGAAATAAATGACTCTCTAAAACTTCCGGGTTGTCTCCCTGGCAGCGCTTTCTTTAAAGCCATTAAGCTAGGCATATAGTGCTCAAGTAGTGAATCCACCCGGATCCCAAGGTATATCAAAGCCAATTTTAATTAACAATGATTTGTAATTTAGCAGTGAGCACAAAGTAACATAAATCATATAATGACGAAGTCTAATTCTCTTCCTATGCACCGGCATGTCATAAAAGAACAATTCATGCACACATAGTAAAGGCCAATGCATAGTATAAACAGTTTCTTGCAATTTTATCGTATGGGAAACATAGAGAGGCGGATATATAGTTCCTCTCTCATAATAATTGCAAGTAGGAGCAGCAAGCACATGCATATTATATCTATCAAAATCATCATGTGTAGTAGTAAAAGGCAACCCATCAATATAATCCTTAATAAGCGCAAACTTCTTCGATATAGTATATTCGGCAGGATTCAAAAAGACAATAGGACTATCATGTGTGGGTGCAATAGCAACAATTTCATGTTTAACATAAGGAACTATAGCAAGTTCATCTCCATAAGCATAATTCATATTGGCATCTTGGCCATAAGCATAGCAAGCATCATCAAAAAGGGATATTTAAAGAGAATCAACGGGATCATAACAATCATCATAGCAATCATCATGGCAATCATCATAGCAACCATCCTTCGGTAAGCATGAAGGGGAATTAAATAATGTATGAATTGGAGGGTTACTCTCATTAGAAGGTGGGAACGGGTGATCAATCCGCGTTTCCTCCTTTTGTTCTTCGCTCTCCGCATCATCTTTTTCATCCAATGAGCTCACAGTTTTATCAATTTCTTCTTCCATAGCTTCCTGCAAAATATTAGTCTCTTCTTGGACAGCGGAGACTTTCTTAATAAGTGCATTAATTTCATAATTGTATTTATAATTCTCATAGCAATATTTGAGGATAGCTAAATTTTCAGATCTATAAACAGCATCATCAAAATCCTCAAACTCTTTACACATAGCTTCAATTTCATAAGCACCCATAAAAGCAACAAATTCTTCTATTTGTTCCACATCATAGTAATCATATATACCATTAGCATAAGAAGCTAAGGTTTTATTATCAGTAAATTTGCATGAAAAGGGAAGGTGCGGAGAATTCATCCTAGAGCAACAAGTATAATCATATTCCACGCATAGTTGCCAAGCATAATACTTCAATATATGAATTTGATCCCATAATAGTTTCCCTTTTTGTGTCAAGCGATAATCCCTGAAGTATTCACGTTGATCCAACATTACTCCCATTACATAGTTGAATGGGGTTTTCTGAGGATTATCAAAGTAGTACATAATATCTTTCACATAACTAGCATCGAGGGTTTTAGGAGGTTCCCCATCTCCATGAGTAGCAAGTACACCTATTTTTTTGGTATTTCGTGTTCCATATCCATAACTAAAGATAAAGAACAACTAAGAACAACAGATAAAAATTACTTAGTGACAAAGCAAACAAGCACACACGAGAATATTCACCCCATGCTATGACTCCCCGGCAACGGCGCCAGAAAAAGGTCTTGATCACCCACAAGTATAGGGGATAGTTGTAGCCTCTTTCGATAAGTAAGAGTGTCGAACCGAACGATGAGCTAAAGGTCTTGATCACCCCACGCTATGACTCCCCAACAAGTGTCTCTACAATCCAAAACCACCCACTATCATGACTCTAATATCACCACCTTTATATCGCAAAACTATTGCAAGGAATCAAACATATCATATTCAGTGATCTACAAGTTTATGTAGGATTTTATGACTAACCATGTGATTGACCAATTCCTGTCATCTCTCTAAAATAGATATAAGTGAAGCAAGAGAGTTTAATTCTTTCTACAAAAGATATGCCCACGCTCTAACAAATATAAGTGAAGCAAAAGAGCATTCTAGAAATGGCGGTTTTCTATGTGAAGAAAAACAGGCAATCCAAACTTCAAATGATATAAGTGAAGCACATGAAGCATTCTATAAAGCCATACTCAAAAGATTTAAGTGAAGTGCAATGAGCATTCTATAAATCAACCAAGGACTATCTAATACCAGCATGGTGCATAAAATAAAAATGAAAACTAAATGCAAAAGACGCTCCGAGACTTGCACATAATGCATGAACGAAACGAATTCGAAAACATACCGATACTTGTTGAAGAAAGAGGGGATGTCTTCCGGGGCATCCCCAAGCTTAGATGATTGAGTCTACTTGAATATTTACTTGGGGTGCCTCAGGCATACCCAAGCTTGATCTCTTTCCTCTCTTCCTTTTCCTCATATCGATACATCCTCGATTAGACACTACATCCACACAAAACTTCAATAGAAAATTCGGTAAGATCCGTTAGTATAATAAAGCAAGACACCACTCTAAGTACTATTGCAAACCAATTCATATTTTGTTTTTGCATTGTGTCTACTGTAATGTAGCTTTTCCATGGCTTAATCCACTAGTATAAATAGATAGATTCATCAAAACAAGCAAATTATGCATCAAAAACAGAATCTGTCAAAAACAGAACAGTCTATAGCAATCTGAACATTCACCATACTTCTGTTACCCCAAAAATTCTACCAAAATTAGGAAAACTAAAAAAGTTATACAGCAAGACATTGAAAAAGGAATCAGAACTATTTGACGTTTCAGTTAAAAATGTAAAATCGCGCACTACAGCCCAAGTTTCTGTCCTGCACCGTACAAACCAACACGCATTGTAAACATCCTAAAGGCAAACCTTGGCAAATTATTTTTATAATACAATGGAATTGTATAAGGGGATAATTATTTTTTTTGAAAAGTTTCTGTAATTAAGATTCACAAAGTTTCCGTGAGCATGAACAAAGTTCAAGGAGCTCTCCCACTTCAACAATGCTTGTCTTTCTCACTCTCACTTTCCTTTTTGAAAAGTTTTTTAGGTTCCCCTCTTTATTTTTTTTAAACTATATAAAAGCACACAATAGAAATAAATGACTCCCTAAAACATCCGGGTTGTCTCCCTGGCGGCGCTTTCTTTAAAGCCATTAAGCTAGGCATTTAGTGCTCAAGTAATGAATCCACCCGGATCCCATGGCATATCAAAGCCAATTTTAATTAACAATGATTTGTAATTTAGTAGTGAGCACAAAGTAGCATAAATCATGCAAAAACTAAGTCTAACTCTCTTCCTATGCATCGGCATGTCATAAAAGAACAATTCATGCACACCAAGTAAAGGCCAATGCATAGTATAAGCAGTTTCTTGCAATTTCATCATGTTGGAAACATAAAGAGGCGGAGATGTAGTCCTCTCTCATAATAATTGCAAGTAGGAGCAGCAAGCACATGCTTATTAAATCTATCAAAATCATCATGCGCAATGGTAAAAGGCAACCCATCAATATAATCCTTAATAAGCACAAACTTCTCTGATAAAGTGTAGTAGGGAGAATTCGAAAAGATAATAGGACTATTATGCGTGGGTGCAATAGCAACAATTTCATGTTTAACATAAGGTACTATAGCAAGTTCATCTCCATAAGCATAATTCATATTGGCATCTTGGCCACAAGCATAGCAAGCATCATCAAAAAGGGATATTTCGAGAGAATCAACGGGATCATAGCAATAATCATCATAGCAATCATCCTTCGGTAAGCACGAAGGGGAATTGACCAATGTATGAGTTGAAGAGTTACTCTCATTAGAAGGTGGGCACGGGTGATCAATCCGCTCTTCCTCCTTTTATTCTTCACTCTCCTCATCATGTTTTCATCTAATGAGCTCACAGTTTCATCAATTTCTTCTTCCATAGCTTCCTGCAAAATATTAGTCTCTTCTTGGACAGCGGAGACTTTCTCAATAAATGCATTAATATAGTAATTGTATTCATAATTTTCATAGCAATATCTAAGTATAGGAAGATTTTCTGGTCTATAAACTGAATCATCAAAATCATCAAACGCTTTAAACATAGATTCAGCCTCATAAGCACCCATAAAAGCAACAAATTCTTCTATTTGTTCCACATCATAGTAATCATAGATACCATTAGCATAAGAAGCTAAGGTTTCATTATCATTGAATTTGGATGAAAAGGGAAGGTGTGGAGCCTTCATCCTAGAGCAACAAGTATAATCATGTATCACGCATAGTTGACGAGCATACCAACGCAACATAGAAATTTGATCCCATAATAGTTTCCCTTTTTGTGTCAAGCGATAATCCCTAAAGTATTCACGTTGATCCAACGTGTCGCCCATAACATAACGGAATGGGGTTTTCTCAGGATTATTAAAGTAGTACATAATTTCTTTCACATAACGAGCATCGAGGGTTTTGGGAGGTTCCCCATCTCCATGAGTACCATCTACACCTAATTTTTTTGGTATTTCGTGTTCCATATCTATAACTAAAGATAGAGAACAACTAGGAACATCAAATAAAAATTACTTAGTGATAAAGCAAACAAGCACACACGAGAATATTCACCCCACGCTATGACTCCCCGGCAACGGCGCCAGAAAAAGGTCTTGATAACCCGCAAGTATACGGGATAGTTGTAGCCTCTTTCGATAAGTAAGAGTGTCGAACCCAATAAGGAGCTAAAGGTAGAACAAATACTCTCTCAAGTCCTATCGACCACTGATACGATTCTACGCACGCTTGACGTTCGCTTTACCTAGAACAAGTATGAAACTAGAAGTACTTTGTAGGTGTGATAGGATAGGTTTGCAAGATAATGAAGAACACGTAAATAAAAAGTAGGGGCTGTTTAGATAAAGATGCAATAAAGTAAATATAGCGAGTGTGGAAAAGTGGTAGTAGGAGATGTGAAATTGTCCCTAAGCAATTGACTATGTTACTAGACCGGTAATCACTATTGCAATTCTATTTGAGGGAGAGGCATAAGCTAACATACTTTCTCTACTTGAATCATATGCACTTATGATTGGAACTCTAGCAAGCTTGCGCAACTACTAAAGATTCATTAAGGTAAAATCCAACCATAGCTGATGCGGAGCATCCTTCCATCATCCCCATGGACTCTACGTCAACACATCCAACCCCACAAGGACCCATGACTCGAGCACGTGCAAGAGATCTTGAAACCGAGGTGACATCACTCCTCTCACATTTCCCTTTCGATTCACATGAGACATTGTTACTACCTCAAACGGAAATGCTATGCATACTCAGGTACCAAGGAGTCAACCATGAAGAGGCTAGGAAGCAAGGAGAACCGGAAGCGGAAGACATGCGAGAAGACGGAGAGGAAAAAGCACCAAGGACCAGGGTGGCCGGATGATCCGGACGGCGGCCCGGACGATCCGGACAGAGCCCGGACGATCCGGACCCCGGTTCGGACGATCCGGCTAAATCGACCGAAGCCTACAGAAGCTCCACCCTGAAGACGGATCATCCGGACCCCGTCCCGGATCATCCGGACCCGGCCCGGACATCCGGACCTCCAGCCGGACATCCGGCCCTGCGCGACCACCAGCCGACCCTCCGGCTCATCCGGGCCTCCACCCGGATCATCCGGACCAGCCCGGATCATCCGGACCCTCGTCCGGATCATCCGGCCAGCGCCTGCGCGCGCGTGTTGGGCTGAGCCCATGTACCCCTTCGCCCCCCAACTCTATATATAGGACCCCATCTCCTCACTTTGAGACTTAGCGTTGATTTAGCTCGTTTTTGAGATAGAGCCTCACTCATCCATCGGATCTCCACCTCGTGAGAGACCGCGGCCTCTTCGAAGAAGATCCTCTCGGATTCAAGACCCCTTTACGGGAAGATCCCCTCGTGGATTCAAGACCTCCTCTCGGAGAAGAACAGCTACCTTTGTATCTTTCCTTTGTTGATTTTGGACCATGTGTTACTCGTGCTTCGATGATCTAGACCTTGTGTGATTGATCTCTTGTCGATTGAGTGTCTCTCTCGTTCTTCCCCGTGATTTCCTCGTGCGTTCTTCGTGTTTCTCCCATAGGATCCACTCCAAACGTGAAAGATCGTCGCTATAGGGTTCCACCCTACATCATATGGTATCATGAGCCAGGTTGATCACGTTTTTGGAGCCCCTACCCCTCTTTTTCTAGCTTGATTTTGTTGTTTTCGTCCTAAATCCGAAAATCCCCACCAAAAATAACCCCCAAAATTTTTTGTGATTTGTTAGTTTTGATGATGTTTTGTTGTTTTTGATCCGTGGATTCGGTGTGTAACTCGTGGATCTTGCTTTTCCCCTCCTTCTCCCCCTCGAAATCCATCCAAAATCCCCAAAATCGTCAAATTTCTCCCCGTTTTCGTGTTCTTCCTGAGCAGTTCCCGTGCGAGGTTGACCTGCCTGGATCATCCGGACTCCGACCCGGATCATCCGGACGTGCCCGGATCATCCGGCTCCTGGCCCGGATCATCCGGCTTCCTCTGCCGAAACTGCACTTGTGCAGTCCCCCTCCACCACCATCACCACCTACACCTACATACCACCTCCCCACTCCAACCACCACCACTTCCACTTGCCAAAACCCCACAACACAACCTCCGTACTACCATTCGAATTTGAGTTCGAGAATTTGAGTTAAGATTTCCGTGTCCTATTGTGTTTCGGCTATTTAGGTGCGGTGAGACATCAACAACAAACGCTCATTTTTGTCGACTACTCATCTTCGCTACGGACGGTAACTTCGACGACATCTTTGTCATACCTTGCAATTGCATTGATAACCATCATAGACCATCTTTTGCGTTGCTTACCCATCGACACTAGCCATTGAGTATTGCCGGCAACGTGACTTGTGCACATTAGTTGCATAAACCATATCATACATACCATCGTGGTGCATATCTCGGAATCAACTTGTGTGTCACAAAGTTGTCATCGCATACACAATTGCTATCTTGGTTCTTCAAGTTTGCATAAGAAAAGAGCTCAAAAGAGAAAGAGCCACTCAAGCTTTTAAGCAAAGAGGAAAGATAAGCAAAGAGCTTATAAGCAACAAGCATAGCATCATACAACATTAAGATTGTCATATAAAATCATCTTGGATCATTGCACCGAAATACCATACATATAGCATACGTGGGATAGAGATCATCGTATTTTTGCCTAGTAGGTTGTGCACAAGCTCCGTATCCGCCTATTGTGCAATCGTGCTAGCGTCTCTCTAGTATTGTGCAACAAGAGCATTTTCGTGGATTCCACATTTTGGCTCACTTTTGGTTTGCACAATCCCATTTATCTATTTGCGTGTGTGTTTCCGTGTACCACTACTTGCTTGGTCTACTTGTTGCATATGCGAATTTGCGAATCTTCTTCAACATTTTTGAGTCAAGCTAACGATTGCAATCAATTTTGTGTCACCATCCTAACCAAGCTCCACCAAAAGCTTTTACTTGTGTAGGTGTGAGAATCGACAAGGATCGGTACCAATAGTGCTATTTCATTGTCCGCATTTCAGTGAACTTGATTCATCTTCAACTTCGGTCAAAGGTACATTGGTATTTGTTCTTCTCCTTCTACCACTCACAATTTGCTTGAAATGATGGATAGGCCAAGTTCTTCTACAAATCCACTCTTCATCGAGCAAGACGACGACATGTCATCATACGTCACCAAGAGCCACCTCTTTGGCGCACAACGAGCTCTCCATCAAGAGCAACAAGCAATGAGCGAACGCATCGACAACCTCGCCACCGACTTGTGACTCTCCGAGCAACGTACAAGAGACTACTTCGACAACAAGCTCGACGCGCACAAGAAAGAGAATGATGCAAGAATGGACGAGATCCGCGCCTTGTTGGTGAACCGGCGTCCTTCTACTTCCTCACACTCAAGACGGAGCCACTCAAGTCGCCACTCCGACGACTCCTTCTCCGACACAAGTACACCATCATCGAACACTCTTCGACGAGCCGCGCGTCAAGACCGTCATGCATCTCGCAACCCGCTACACGACAAGAATTCCCAAGAGCAAGTTGATGAACAAGTTCCTCGTCCTCAATCAAACCAAGTAGCGTTTGCTCAAGCTCAAGAACGACAACGTCTTCGTCGCCAACAAGAACAAGAACGAGCGCGCCTACACCAAGAGCAACAAGATGCCGAGGCTCAACGTCTTCAACAACAACAACGAGAAGCACAAGCTCTTGAGGCGGAACGTGCCCTTCAAGCATCAAGTCGAGCTATCGCCAACCGCAATCGCGAAAGGCGCAATCAAGAGGAAGCCCTTCGAGAAGAAATACATGAGAGGAACTACCATCCGCATGCGCAACGTCAAGCCCCACAAGCTCCTCCGCAAGTTCCTCAAGCTCATCCCCAACCTCAAGGTCAACAAGAACAAGTTGATAATGGACTTCCTCCTCGACAAGAGCAACATGAGGATGATTACCCTCCACGTCAAGAACGTCATCATCAACATCGACCTCAACACAATGAAGAACAACGCTATGGCAAGCTCAAGTTCACAATGCCCAAGTTCAATGGAACCAATGATCCCGAAGAGTACCTCTCATGGGCATTGAAGGTCGACAAAATCTTTCGTTTGTACAACTATGAGGAAGAGAAGAAGATCGCTATGGCATCACTTGAGTTCCAAGACTATGTGCTCATATGGTGGGAACAAGTACTTGAGCGCCGACGAGCAAGAGGTGACCCTCCAATCACCACTTGGGCTCAAATGAAGGATGTCATGCGAGCACGCTTTGTGCCCACCTACTACAACCATGATCTTTTCAAGAAGCTACAACTCCTCAAGCAAGGAACAAAGAGTGTTGAAGAATACTACAAAGAAATGGAGATTGCCATGATTCGAGCCAATGTCACAGAGCATGATGAGCAAACAATGGCACGATTCTTGAATGGACTCAACCATCCCATCAAGAAGATCGCCGACTTCCAACCCTACTGCAACCTCATTGAGCTCGTGCATCAATCTACAAAGGCGGAACGACAAGTGCAAGATGACTTCAAGTACGCCAAGTAATCATCCAAGACATACAGCTTCTCCAACAACCAAGCTTCAACAACTACTCCAACTTCGACATCAACCAAGCCCTCTCCAAGCAACGACGACAAGTCAAGTTACAAGAAAACTTCTACAAGTTCAAGTCGTCCTCCTCCTATTACAAGCAACTCCAAGCCGCGTGCTTCATCATCCACTCCAACCGATGAGACCGTCAAGACAATCTCCTTCAAGTGCTTCACTTGCGGCGGCCGAGGCCACAAGTCCTATGAATGCACCAACAAGCGCACCATGATACTCAACGACGATGGCACATACGACTCAATGAGTGAAGATGAAATGGAAGCTATTGAGCAAGTGGCCATGCACCGGCGCATCAACGAGGATGAAGATGATCAAGTCTTTTGTGATGAAGATACGAGCCCCGCTCTTGTTGTTTCCAAGGTCTTGACACTTCAACATCAACAAGAAGAAGATCAAAGATTCCACATCTTCCACACAAAGGCCGGCATCAATGGACGCTCTGTCAAGGTCATCATCGATGGAGGTAGTTGCCACAACTTGGCAAGCGAAGAACTATGCTCCAAGCTCCAATTGGTCAAGAAGAAGCATCCGCAACCCTACAAGGTTCAATGGCTAAGTGACTCTGGCACTATACGAGTTGAGCATACGGTCCAAGTATCCTTCAAAATCGGTGCATATGAAGACACTTTGGAGTGTGATGTGGTCCCAATGACCGTTTGCCACCTCCTCCTTGGTCGGCCATGGCAATTCGACCGTGGTGTCTACCACAATGGGCGTACAAACCACTATAGCTTCAAGATGAAAGGCAAAGAATATATCCTACGACCCATGTCTCCTAGTCAAGTGATAGCCGACAAACAAGCCACCAACCAAAGAGAGAAGAGTGAGAAAGTGAGCCACCAAAAAGTGAATGAGAGCCACAAGCCAAATTTGAGCGCCTCTTCGCCTAGAGAGAAAAACCTCATACTATTCGCCACCAAACATGAGATGAGAGAAGTGTGTGAGAACCCATTGAGTGTGATGCACTTTGTCCTTGTGTGCAAGGATGGAGAACCAAAAGCTAACACCACTCATGAGCTACCTTTGGTGTTTCAATCTCTTTTGCAGGAATTTCAAGATGTTTTCCCCGATGAGCTACCTCCGGGTCTACCTCCTCTATGAGGCATTGAGCATCGAATCGACCTCATCCCCGGAGCGCCACTTCCAAACAAAGCTCCATACCGTGTCAATCCCGAAGAAACCAAGGAGATTCAACGGCAAGTACAACAACTAATCGACAACGGTCATGTACGTGAAAGCTTAAGCCCTTGTGCCGTACCCGTTATACTTTTGCCTAAGCCCGGTGGAAGTTTCCGCTTGTGCTCCGATTGTAGACCTATAAATGCTATCACTGTGCGCTATAGGCATCCCATTCCTCGCTTAGATGATATGCTTGATGAACTTAGTGGAGCCAATTTTTTCTCAAAAATTGATCTTAAAAGTGGCTATTAGCAAATCCGCATTCATGAGGGTGATGAATGGAAAACTGCTTTCAAAACAAAATTTGGCTTATATGAATGATTGGTCATGCCTATGGGTTTGTCAGAAGCACCCGGAACTTTTGTGCGTCTCATGCATCATGTACTTCGACCCTACATTGGAATCTTTGTTGTGGTTTACTTCAATGATATTCTTGTGTTTAGCAAAACCATGAAAGAACATCTTGATCATGTTAAGCTTGTTTTGCAAACACTTCGAAAAGAAAGTCTTTATGCCAACTTGAAAAAATGCACTTGTGGCGTTGACAAAGTGGTTTTCTTGGGTTTCGTTGTCTCTTCCAAGGGTGTCCATGTTGATGAAACTAAGATCAAAGCAATTAAAACTTGGGCCCAACCCACCAATTGGCAACAAGTGCGAAGTTTCCTTGGTCTTGCAGGTTTTTATCGTTGCTTTGTGAAAAACTTTAGCACTATCGCAGCTCCTTTGCATGCTTTGAGTAAGAAGAATACTCCTTTTGTTTGGGGACCTTTGCAATCCAACGCTTTCGATGAGCTCATGTCTTTGCTTACTCATGCTCCGATTCTTGCTTTGCCCAATTTTGACAAAACTTTTGAGGTTCATTGTGATGCAAGTGGTACCGGAATTGGCGGAGTTTTAATGCAAGAAAAACGAGTCATTGCTTATTTTAGTGAAAAACTCTCCGGTGCTCAACTTAACTACCCCATCTATGACAAAGAATTGTATGCCTTAGTGCGTGTCCTACATGTTTGGGAACATTATCTTAGACCTCATGAGTTTGTCATCCATACCGATCATGAAACGCTTAAATACTTAAAAGGTCAAACTAAATTGAACAAGCATCATGCCAAATGGAGTGAATTTATTGAATCTTTCCCATATGTGATCAAGTACATTAAGGGCAAGGAAAATGTAGTTGCCGATGCACTTTCACGCATATGTACGCTTGTCACCCAACTTGAGTTGAATGTTATTGGCTTTGAGCACATCAAAGATTTGTATGCTAGTGATCCATCTTTTGCACCTCATTATGCTAAATGTTTGACGCATACATCTTGGGAACAATATTACCTCAAGAATGGTTATCTTATGAGAGCTAACAAACTATGCATTCCCGAGTCTTCTCTTCGTTTGCTACTTTCGCAAGAGGCTCATGGAGGTGGACTCATGGGACACTTTGGACGCGACAAGACCTTCGCCACGCTCTCCAAGAACTACTTTTGGCCAAAGATGTTTTGAGACGTCTCACGCTTCACCACCCGATGCTCTACATGCCGCAAAGCTAAGTCAAAAGCCCAATCTCATGGTCTTTACATGCCTCTTCCAATTCCATATCAACCTTGGGAAGACATTAGCATGGACTTTGTACTTGGTTTTCCTAGAACTCAAAATGGAAAGGATTCCGTGTTTGTTGTTGTGGATAGATTTTCCAAGATGGCACATTTTATTCCTTGCAACAAGGTAGACGATGCTTCACATATTGCAAATCTCTTTTGTACGGAAATCTTGCGCCTCCAAGGAGTACTAAAGACAATCGTCTCCGACCGCGACGTCAAGTTCTTGAGTTACTTTTGGAAGACCCTATGTGCCAAGCTCGGAATCAAGCTCTTGTTCTCATCCGCATACCATCCTCAAACCGACGGCCAAACAGAGGTGACGAACCGGACGCTCTCCACTCTACTTCGCTAGTTGATCAAGAAGAACATCAAGGAGTGGGAGGCGTGTCTACCCATCGCAGAGTACGCCTACAACCGCGCAAGACATTCGATGACCGGCAAGTCCCCCTTCGAGGTCGTCTACGGCTTCAACCCATTGTCCCCATTGGACATTCTACCTCTACCTCTACAAGAGCGCACCAACCTCGACGCAAGTGCCCGTGCAAGCTACATCAAGAAGATACATGAAGATACAAGAAACACCATCGAGCGCCAAGTACAACGACTAGCGACCAAGCTCAACATCAACAAGCAACCCATGATCTTCAACATAGGCGATCTCGTGTGGCTACACCTTCGCAAGGAACGCTTCCCCAACGAACGCAAGTCCAAACTTATACCTCGAGCCGATGGACCCTTCAAGGTGTTAGCACGCTACAACAACAACGCCTACAAGCTCGACCTACCAAGCGACAAGTACAACGTGAGCGACACCTTCAACGTCAAAGACCTCTCGCCTTTCCATGGTGATGAAGATCTAGATCCGAGGTCGGATCCTTTCGAAGGGAGGGGATATGATGCGGAGCATCCTTCCATCATCCCCATGGACTCTACATCAACACATCCAACCCCACAAGGACCCATGACTCGAGCATGTGCAAGAGCTCTTGAAACCGAGGTGACATCACTCCTCTCACATTTCCCTTTCGATTCACATGAGACATGGTTACTACCTCAAACGGAAATGCTATGCAAACTCAGGTACCAAGGAGTCAACCATGAAGAGGCTAGGAAGCAAGGAGAACCGGAAGCGGAAGACATGCAAGAAGACGGAGAGGAAAAAGCACCAAGGACCAGGGTGGCCGGACGATCCGGACGGCGGCCCGGACGATCCGGACAGAGCCCGGACGATCCGGACCCCGGTCCGGACGATCCGGCTAAATCTACCGAAGCCTACAGAAGCTCCACCCTGAAGCCGGATCATCCGGACCCCGTCCCGGATCATTCGGACCCGGCCCGGACATCCAGACCTCCAGCCGGACATCCGGCCCTGCGCGACCACCAGCCGACCCTCCGGCTCATCCGGGCCTCCACCCGGATCATCCGGACCAGCCCGGATCATCCGGACCCTCGTCCGGATCATCCGGCCAGCGCCTGCGCGCGCGTGTTGGGCTGAGCCCATGTACCCCTTCGCCCCCCAACTCTATATATAGGACCCCATCTCCTCACTTTGAGACTTAGCGTTGATTTAGCTCGTTTTTGAGATAGAGCCTCACTCATCCATCAGATCTCCTCCTCGTGAGAGACCGCGGCCTCTTCGGAGAAGATCCTCTCGGATTCAAGACCCCTTTACGGGAAGATCCCCTCGTGGATTCAAGACCTCCTCTCGGAGAAGAACGGCTACCTTTGTATCTTTCCTTTGTTGATTTTGGACCATGTGTTACTCGTGCTTCGATGATCTAGACCTTGTGTGATTGATCTCTTGTCGATTGAGTGTCTCTCTCGTTCTTCCCCGAGATTTCCTCGTGCGTTCTTCGTGTTTCTCCCGTAGGATCCACTCCAAACGTGAAAGATCGTTGCTATAGGGTTCCACCCAACATCAATAGCATTAAAGCTTCAAGTCCCCTTTATCCCCTACGCAACAATCCCCTTATTCGGGTTTGTGTTTCAGTCACTCACGCAACTCACTATAAGCGAATCATGAACGCATTGCAACACCCTACAGCGAGAATCCCTCACGCTTGCGTGACATGGAGGGCACCATAGGACAGAACCAATAATAAAACATGCAACTCAAACCAATATAGCAATTCATCAATCACCAATAGGACAATGGAAATCTACTCAGACATCATAGGATGGCAACACATCATTGAATAATAATATGAAGCATAAAGCACCATGTTCAAGTAGAGGGTACAGCGGGTTGCGAGAGAGTGGGCCGCTGAATATAGAAGGGGGAAGGTGATGGAGATGTTGGTGAAGATGGGGGAGGTATTGGTGAAGATCGCGGTGATGATGATGGCCCCCGGCGGCGTTCCGGCGCCACCAGAAGCAAGGGGGAGAGAGCCCCCTTCTTCTTCTTTTTCCTTGACCTCCTCCCTAGATGGGAGAAGGGTTTCCCCTCTGGTCCTTGGTTCCCATGGCGTGGGACGGGCGAGAGCCCCTCCGAGATTGGATCTATCTCTCTGTTTCTGCATTCTCAGATTCTATCCCTTCACCGTTTCTTTTATATCTGGATATACGTAACTCCGATTGGGGTGAATCTTTCGCCCAGATCTTTCTCATAAAATTAGCTTTCTTGTGGCAAAAGAAGATCATCAACCGCCTTACGGGCGGCCCACGAGAGTCCAGGGCGCGCCTGCCTCTCTGGGACGCGCCCCTATCTCCTGGCCTCCTCGGGCACCGTCTCGCATTGATTTTACTTCCCAAAAATCACAAATATTCCAAAATAATTCTCCGTATGTTTTTATTCCGTCTGGACTCCGTTTGATATTGGGTTTCTACGAAACAAAAAACATGCAACAGACAGGAACTGGCACTGGGCACTGGATCAATATGTTAGTCCCAAAAAATAGTATAAAAAGTTGCCAAAAGTATATAAAAGTTGAATAATATTGGCATGGAACAATCAAAAAATATAGATACAACGGAGACGTATCAGGTACATAAACGAGAGAGAACTAAATAATTGATGTGGTGTTTCGTCAATAGGCAACTCGTTGCATATTGAGCTCCACTTAATTTGTAGTATTGTTTGTGCACTTTGCCATGCCATGCCTCATTAAATCGGACATGCATCATACTTGATTTGGCATCATGCCATGTTTATGTGATGGTTGTTTACCATGTTGTTTGCTTCTTTCCGGTTGCACTTCTCCTTGATAGTTCCAATAACGTTGCGTTTGTGAGGTTTCGTTCGACTACGTTGGTTCGTCTACTTCATGGATTCGGTCTTCTTCCTAGCGGAATTTCATGCAAGATGACCATTGCCCTCGATATCACTTCTATCTTTGCTTGCTATTTCTATCGCTATGTCGCACTTCCTATCACTGGTTTATCATGCCTCCCATATTGCCATGTCAAGCCTCTAACCCACCTTCCTAGCAAACCGCTGTTTGGCTATGTTACTGCTTTTGCTCATCCCCCTCTTATAGCGTTCTTAGTTGCAGGTGAAGTTGAAGATTGCTCTATGTTGGAACATGAACATGTTGGGATATCACAATATCTCTTAATTTTAATTAATGCATCTATATACTTGGTAAAGGGTGGAAGGCTCGGCCTTATGCCTAGTGTTTTGTTCCACTCTTGCGGCCCTAGTTTCCGTCATACCGGTGTTATGTTCCTTGATTTTGCGTTCCTTACGTGGTTGGGGTTATGGGCCCCCCTTGACAGTTCACCTTGAATGAAACTCCTCTAGCAAGGCCCAATCTTGGTTTTAACATTTGCCGACCTACCACCTATACCTTTCCCTTGGGTTCTGCAGCCTCAAGGGTCATCTTTATTTTAACCCCCCCCCCCCCAGGCCAGTGCTCCTCTGTGTGTTGGTCCGAACCGGGCATCCTACGGGGCCGCCTCGGGGAAACTTGAGGGCTAGTTTTACTCGTAGATTGACCTATCCTGTGTGCCGTGAGAACGAGATATGTGCAGCTCCTATCGGGATTTGTCGGCACATTCGAGCGGACTTGCTGGTCTTGTTTTACCATTGTCGAAATGTCTTGTAACCGGGATTTCGAGGCTGATCGGTGATTCCGGGAGAAGGAATATCCTTCGTTGATCATGAGAGCTTGTGATGGGCTAAGTTGGGACACCCCTGTACGGTATAAACTTTCGAGAGCCGTGCCCGTGGTTATGTGGCAGATGTGAATTTGTTAATATCCGGTTGTAGAGAACTTGACACTTGACTTAATTAAAATGCATCAACCGTGTGTGTAGCCGTGATGGTCTCTTTTCGGTGGAGTCCGGGAAGTGAACACGATTTGGGTTATGATTGAATGTAAGTAGTTTCAGGATCACTTCTTGATCACTTCTAGCTTCACGACCATTGCGTAGTTTCTCATCTTACTCTTATTTGCGTATGTTAGCCACCATATTTGCTTAGCACTTTCTGCAACTCCACCTCATTACCTTATCCTACCCGTAAGCTTAAATAGTCTTGATCTCGCGGGTTTTGAGATTGTTGAGTCCTCGTGACTCACAGATACTACCAAAAGATTTGCAGGTGCCGATGATACCAGTGCAGGCGATGCTACCGAACTCAAGTGGGAGTTTGACGAGGACCTTGGTCATTACTATGTTTTGTTTCTTGATGATCAGCAGTGGAGCCCAGTTGGGACGATCGGGGATCTAGCTTTTGGGGTTATCTTCTTTTCATTTGGATTTGTCCGTAGTCGGACTATGTGTGTACTCTGAATGATGTATGAATTATTTTTTCATTGTGTGAAGTGGCCATTGTAAGCCAACTACTTATCTATCCTTGTTCTTGTACATGGGATTGTCTGAAGATGACCCTTCTTGCGACAAAACCACAATGTGGTTATGCCTTTAAGTCATGCCTCGACACGTGGGCGATATAGCCGCATCGTGGGCGTTACAAGTTGGTAATCAGATCCATCCCCGACTTAGGAGCCCTCTGCTTGATCGAATCACCGACGTTGTCGAGTCTAGAAAAAAATGTTTTGAGTCTTAAGATTATATATATCGGAGAGTAGGATTCTTTTTACTCCTCAGTCCCTTTGTCGCTCTGGTGAGGTCTCCTGACGTAGATGTTTTGTCTTTCCTCTCCTCAAATTTCACTATTTTTTTAGGATGACACGGGTATCTCGGGATCATTCTGATATTCTTATGACGAGAACATTGTTCTTGGTGCCTCCTGACATCTAGGGGTTGTGGCAGTGTCCCGGGGAGTTGAGCTCCGAGGTGTTGTCGTCACAATTTTATCATTGCAGTTCTGGAATACCTGAGTTTCACCAACATCGAGAATCTCTTTTATGCAGTTGTTGGTGAGATAACCTCGATGCCACCTGGTACTGGGGCGGGAGTTCGGCAGTATTGCCATAGCTCGTATAACGGATGCTTTTCGAAGGTTGAGGTACATGATTTCCAGAGTTTTGTTGGTTATGTGTTGATGGATGGATACAACTGGATGTAGGGATTGTGTAGTTGGGTGAGATATATTGCTTCCCTTGTATCCCCAACACCAGATTGCATAACCAGAAGGTTTCAGGAGTTTTATAGGTGGAAATTCAAGTAGCTCCTAGAATATCTTTTTGACAGATGCATGATATGGGATTGGGTAAATCTCTATCATATGTATTTGTTCCGGCTTATCCTGCAAGCCAAATCCTTTGTTTTGTTTTGAGTTGTGGTATTCGAGTTGCTTTGATGTCAAGTGTTGATCCATACCTTCTCTAAATGGTGTTCTCATATTTATGTGGGAGTGCTAATCCTTTTTTATCATTGAGGTTGTCATGTTAATTCTTTTCCAACCGGCGTGCTTCTCTTCAAGTGGATCCGATCATTTCAACATCCACAAGATCAATTCTAAGTTTCCTCAACGGTATCCATTCCATCTGCCCCAAGTTGCCTTTGTTTTCCCGCCCTCCCACCCCTTTTCTTCAAGGACTCGGATTTCTTAATCATGTATCCTTTTATTTGTGAGAAGTATCTTCATTCTTTTCTTTCAATGTTCTAATCCGGTGATTTCCCATGAAGATGCTCAACACTTTCAAGTTCATCATCCTTCGTTGTTGTTTCTTATCCGGTGGATCCAATTCAAGCTTTTGGGGTTGATCATATTCCTTTCCTTTTTGCAAATGCTTTCTCATGCCGATGCACCTCTTAATCATTCACTTCTCGCTATTCATTTGTTCTGGAGTGCTGAAGATATCTCAGAAGGCTCGTCTTTTCATTCAAGATCCGTTCAAGCTATTTGGAGATTATTATCTCATTCAAGTCATTTAATTCAACAGGTGCAATCTCTCTTTAAAATCATTTCAATGGTGTTTCTCTTGAGTGGGCCCTAACCCATAGGTCTTTTCCGAGGATCTTACCTGGCTCTTTTATTTTTTCGGAGCTATTCTCAAATCTTTTGAAGTTTGACGTAAAAATGAATTTTTCATTAGTCACATGCCTTCTCCAAGGTCGCTTTCAAATTCTTTTCATCTTTGGCTCAACCTTTCCTCTTTTAATCCTTCCGGAGTGTCTCAACAATTCATGGTGGTGTTTCTCATCGTCATTCTCAGATTTTGAAGACCGAAGAAGAGTTCCTCTTAAATCCTTACCCATTCTTCCAGTTCATGGTTCTAGCTTTATACCATCCTCTCATAATTGTTTTCGATTGTGAGAATTCTTTTGACCCATCCGACACATTTCAGGAGTTTCTTTCCTTTCTCTATCACCCGAAGGCCATCATTTTTGAATATTATTCATTCTCAACTTTCAGCTCTCGTTCTCGAATTCTTCTGGTGCATCGCTCAAATATCCTCTAATCAGTTCATTATCTCTTTGTTCTCTTGTATCTAAATTCTCTTAAGAATCTTTGTTCATTTTCCAATTCTTCCTGGTGATGTGTTCGTTTTCTTCGTTCGTTCTTTTAATCCTTACGGTGGTTCGTCCAATATTCCTCTCCTGTTGTTATCATACCAATTCATTCGTTCTTCCAAATCCCACCGGTGGTTCCATCAATACCTTCTCAAGTTTGCACTATATCTCTCTTAATCCTTTCTACGAGTATAAGTAGTATACTAAATCCGTTGCTTGTCATCAATTCAAATTGGTAAAGGATATGCATAATGTAATTCTTATTATTGTTTCATCCAAGTGATCTAGTTTCTTCTTTCCAGAGTTGTTCATCATGTCACATTTCTTGGTTCCAGATGCTCCATCTTTTCTTTTCCGGAGTTCCAAGTTTTCCGCATTATCTCGTCGCGAAGCTTCATCTAAATCATCGCAAGGCTTCACCTTGTGTTCTCAACTTATCTTTGTTTTTATCATCCTTTTATTACCGGAGTTCTTCATGGAGGCTCTACATGGTGGTTCGTCAAGGATTCTTTTTATTCTTCAATTGTTCTTCAAGATTTCTCTCGAAGCTAAGATCCGCCAAGCTATACTCAAAAATAAACATGGTGCCCAACACATGTTTTTCTCTGAGGAGTTCAAGCATTCTTCATCTTGCATTCCAAAGTGCAATTCTCCTACCTTATCTTTTGAGATGGTGTTATATCATTCTTGACAATTTCCATTCATGTTCGTGATTCACATGTTGTCAAGAATGAGGTATTTTAAATCCATCAATCTCTTCGTTGGAGTTATCTTGGTATAGATTTCACTTAAAGCCTTCCCTAAGGAATGTTGCTAATTGTGGTGTCTATTGATTATCCAAGTTTCCACCTATTCTCGCGGTGAAAGAAGTTTTTCATCTCTTTGGTGCTCTCAATCAAATCAATGGTTTCCATTAGTGGCCGGTTGTCACCACATAGTCTTGAGATGTTTTCCATAAGCCCACAACAAGCTTGTGCTTTCGTTGTTGATTTTCCAACATTGCGTTCAACCCTTCTCCGTAAGGATGTTTTTCAAATTCGTCTGTGGTAGAAGTTGTTGTTCTCTTCTCCGTTCTTTTAATACCACTCTTTTGTTCCAGAGGCATTGTGATGTTGCTCTATTCATCCATCATATATTCATATCTCTTTGTCAAGATCATGTTCTCTTCTTGCTTACCCATTTAACCAGAGTGTTGCGTCCTATTTTCAAGCTCTTTCCGTCTTATTAATTTCCTTCTATTTTCAATCAGAGTGTTGCCCGGATTATTCTTTTCTCATCTCATTTTAACCACAATGGTTTCAAACTCTATTTTGCCCCTTAAGCTCTTGGTTCTCGTCATATTCATTGTTACTCTTGTCCAACGTACTGTTTGTAATCTCATTCATCACTGTTGTATTCTTTCTTTCAAGTTGTTCAACCTCTCGAGGTTCGTGGTTTCACTTGTTTGTCAAAGAAACAACTTTGTTTTACCTCTTCCTCTTCCGCTTTTCTCCGGTGCCATCCTTAGATCTCGGGACGAGATCTCTTGTAGTGGTGGAGTGTTGTAACACCCCGGATGTAACTTTCCATAATTGTAACTCCAACTCTTGCCATTTCCACCTATGTGTTGTGATATTTCTTTCGTGGTGGGCTTTTGTCTTTCATTTTGCATTTTGTTCATGCCATGCATCTCATCTCATAGCATCATGCACATTGCATCTGCATGTTTTCATAAAGCTTGCATCCGTTCGTAGTTGCCGTGTTCCCCCCTTGCCTTCGTTGACCGATCCGAGTCCAACCGGGTTTTCGATTCCCTCTTGTCTGACCGTTTGACCCTCTCTACACTTTACTTAGACGCCTCGCGCGCATCCGAAAGTTGTCCCGAACCCGATCCGGTCTGTTGTGACCGATGAGTCCGGATCATCCCCAAACATCCCTAAAATATCTTCGGTTCTTTGTTTGAGCTTACTAACCTATTTATCTAGACGGTATGATTTTGATCGGAGGGACTAGGTAGCCCCTAACCTAATCCCACCTGCTATATAAGCAGCCTAACCCTAGATTTTAGGCAGGCTGTCCCATCCATCTCATCGCCCCCGCCACTCCATCAAATCCCCCACGGGATCCCTCCCGATCCACCTTGTCTTTAGCCACCCACCAACCAGAGCATTGCCCCATCCTCTCTATCCCATCCATCCCAATCTATCCACTCGGCCCTCCCCCGCAAGCAGCCTCCCAGGCGCCCCTTGCATCCCTCGCAGTGCCTCGTTTCTCCTGCCCGAGGCCCCATGAGTCTTCCGCTCATTTGTGTCCCTGCCTCCGGCAACACCGCCATCCCTGCCGACGACCAAGACCAACTGCAGGTCATCGCCCCAGTCGTCCTCGACCTCGTGCCTCCCCGAGCGGAGGGGCTCATCCCCGAGCTCGACCGAGCACCTCGCCCGCGAGCGTTCGAGACCCTGCCTCGTCCCCAAGTTCCAGCGCCGTGCCCTCTCCTCCCGCACAAGAGCCCGCACCCGCCTCCATTCGCCTTCAGCAGCCGCGTCGACGAGCATCACCACCAGAGACTCGCCACCGAGCAGCAACTCCAGCCCGTGCCCGCGCTTCCCCTG
>NC_041389.1:82332671-82378731 GCF_002162155.2 Triticum dicoccoides
TCTCTCTCTCTCTCTCTCTCTCTTTCTCTCTCTTTCCCTCCTCGTTTTCCCTCTCTCCTCTCACAGGTAGCTCCGCCGCCCGAACTCCGGCAAAGATCCGGCCATCGCAGCTCCGTCCCGTCCTTGCCTTGCCAGGAGAGGCTCCGCGTTTGCCAAGTCCCCCGCCAAGGCGCCGCCGTTGCCTATGTTTCCCGCCGCTGCATCGCGCTGCAACGAGTTCCTGCTCGACCCAGATCCGCCCCGCTGGGCCTCCTCACCGTCGCTGGGCTAGGCCCATGGTGAGCACCAAATCCGGCCCCTCCTCTCTGTTCGTCCCAGCAGTGCACCAGATGCGGCCTGTGTTGTTTTTTTCGTGCACTGCGGTTTTCTCTATTATCAAGTGAATTACAGTTTTGCAGAAAAACCCTCTAACTTCATGCATATAATAACTCATGAACTATGCATCATATGTAAAAACTTCATATATGTAAAGTGCTAAGAATTTCATCTTGTTTCATACTTTCCAACTTTCATCCAAGTTAAAAATGTTTAACTTGTTGTTTGCTACTATTTTGCATAAATCGCATGCTAAAATTCTTTATTTCATAACTAATTAACCGTAGCTCTGAATTTAATAAACTTTATATGTAAATGGTATAGAAAAATGCATAGGTTAACATGGCGCACTTTGTTTTACTATTTAATAATATTAAAATATGTTTTAAGGAAGAATAGTAGCAAATTCAAAATATGCACATGGGGATTTTCCAGAATTGTTGTTTGTTGTTCCGGCCTCATTTAAACTTGCCTAGATAGGTAGTTTTCATATGCTTCACCCCTTGCCATGTTTAATAACATTCAATATTTTTTGGTACATAAATGAGAGAGAACTAAATAATTGATGTGGTGTTTCGTCAATATGCAACTCGTTGCATATTGAGCTCCACTTTATTTGTAGTATTGTTTGTGCACTTTGCCATGCCATGCCTCATTAAACCGGACATGCATCATACTTGATTTTGCATCATGCCATGTTTATGTGATGGTTGTTTGCCATGTTGTTTTCTTCTTTCCAGTTATGCTTCTTTCTGGTAACATTGCGTTCGTGAGGTTTCATTCGACTACGTTGGTTCGTCTACTTCATGGATTCGGTCTTCTTCCTAGCAGAATTTTAGGCAAGATGACCATTACCCTCGATATCACTTCTATATTTGCTTGATAGTTATTCGTTCTATCGCTATGTCGTGCTGCCTACCACTTGTTTATCATGCCTCCCATATTGCCATGTCAAGCCTCTTACCCACCTTCCTAGCAAACCGTTGTTTTGCTATGTTACCGCTTTTGCTAAGCCCCCTCTTTTAGCGTTGTTAGTTGCAGGTGAAGTTGAAGATTGCTCCATGTTGGAACATGAACATGTTGGGATATCACAAAATCTCTTAATTTTAATTAATGCATCTATATAATTGGTAAAGGGTGGAAGGCTCGGCCTTATGCCTGGTGTTTTGTTCCACTCTTGCCGCCCTAGTTTCCGTCATACCGGTGTTATGTTCCTTGATTTTGCGTTCCTTACGCGGTTGGGGTTATGGGACCCCCTTGACAGTTCGCCTTGAATAAAACTCCTCCAGCAAGGCCAATCTTGGTTTTAACATTTGCCTACCTACCACCTATACCTTTCCCTTGGGTTCTGCAGACTCAAGGGTCATCTTTATTTTACCCCCCCCCCGGGGGGGGGGGGCCAGTGCTCCTCTGTGTGTTGGTCCGAACCGGGCAACCTGCGGGGCCACCTCAGGGAAACTTGAGGGCTAGTTTTACTCGTAGCTTGACCTATCCGGTGTTCCCTGAGAACGAGATATGTGCAGCTCCTATCCGGATTTGTCGGCACATTCGGGCGGACTTGCTAGACTTATTTTACCATTGTCGAAATGTTTTGTAACCGGGATTCTGAGTCTGATCGGGTGATTCCGAGAGAAGGAATATCCTTCCTTGATCATGAGAGCTTGTGATGAGCTAAGTTGGGACACCCCTGCAGGGTATAAACTTTCGAGAGCCATGCCCGCGGTTATGTGGCAGATAGGAATTTTTTAATATCCGTTTTTAGAGAACTTGACACTTACGTGTGTGTAGCCGTGATGGTCTCTTTTCGGTGGAGTCCGGGAAGTGAACACGGTTTGGGTTATGATTGAACGTAAGTAGTTTCAGGATCACTTCCAGCTTCATGGTCGTTGCGTAGTTTCTCATCTTACTCTTATTTGCGTATGTTAGCCACCATATTTGCTTAGCGGTTAGTGCAACTCCACCTCATTACCTTATCCTACCCATAAGCTTAAATAGTCTTGATCTTGCGGGTTTTGAGATTGCTGAGTCCTCGTGACTCACAGATACTACCAAAACAGTTGCAGGTGCCAATGATACCAGTGCAGGCGATGCTACCGAACTCAAGTGGGAGTTCAACGAGGACCTTGGTCGTTACTATGTTTCGTTTCCTGATGATCAGCAGTGGAGCCCAGTTAGGACAATCGGGGATGTAGCATGTTGGGTTATCTTCTTTTCATTTGGATTTGTTCGTAGTCGGACTATGTGTCTACTCTGAATGATGTATGAATTTTTGTTCATTGTGTGAAGTGGCGATTGTAAGCCAACTGTTTATCTATCCTTGTTCTTGTACATGGGATTGTGTGAAGATGACCCTTCTTGCGACAAAACCACAATGCGGTTATGCCTCTAAGTCATGCCTCGACATGTGGGAGATATAGGCGCATCGTGGGCGTTACAAGTTGGTAATCAGAGCAATCCCCGACTTAGGAGCCCCTTGCTTGATCGAATCGCTGATGTTGTCGAGTCTAGAACAAAAATGTTTTGAGTCTTAGGATTATATATATCGGAGACTAGGATTCTTTTTACTCCTCAGTCCCTTCGTCGCTCTGGTGTGGTCTCCTGACATAGATGTTTTGTCTTTCCTCTCCTCAAATTTCATTAAATTATTTTTAGGATCACACGGGTATCTTGGGATCGTTCTAATATTTTTGTGATGAGAACATTTTTCTTGGTGCCTCCTGACATTTAGGGGTTGTGGCAGTGTCCTGGGGAGTTGAGCTCAAAGGTGTTGTCGTCACAATTTTATGTCATGCCACCAAGATGATGTGGTACAAAAATAGGCATGTTTGACGAAAGTTTATACACACACACCCCTCACAAACTAGAGCAACTCACTAGAAGGCTCGTGGTTTCGAGAGGGAACAATACATGTTTGATGACGAATGGGAGATAGCTTCCTCTTATGGCCTACAAATTTTTTCTACGTTTAACATGCACTATGACAACTGTCATGTGAAAATTTGGAAAATTCTAGGGGTCATTTGACATTTTAAAGACATTTAAGTTATTTTTGCTAGCCATTTCATGACCATAATTCAAATTTGATGTATATCTACATGCAAAGGCTAACCATAATGGTTCGAAAAGTCATATTTTTGTGTACTTGTATGCGAGTTAAAAAATCATCAGACGATGTAAATATATGGTGTTCAAAAAAGAAAATGTAAAGATCTGGAAAGACGATCGGCCCCACACGAAGAGATTTGGAAGGTGTGTGGCGGGGGTTATTAATCAGACATGGTTCTGTATTGGAAACCATCAGCTATTATGTTCACACATAGATTTTGCTGTGGCGATCGTGTGTAATTCAAAGTACAGATTTCGGCGACCGGCGTGTGTACTGTATCCGTCGATCTAGATTCCGTCCGCCAATAAATACTACCTTGCTCGCGTTGTCCCGCCTGCATTCTCATCTCTACATCCTCACCTCGCTCTCTCTCTCAAATTGCTACCATGGAGCCGCCGGTCTGCCCGTGCGTCCACGAGGAGTCGCTGCCCCCCAAGGACACTCACTCGAAGAGCAGCGACGAAGACCCCTACACGCCGCAAGACGAGGTTGCGCCGGACCCCCCAAATTTGGATTGGTTTTGGGGCCTGTCGGTGTCAAAACCGGCGGATCTCGGGTAGGGGGTCCCAATCTGTGCGTCAAGGCTGATGGTAATAGGAAGCAAGGGACACAGATGTTTATCCAGGTTCGGGCCCTCTCGATGGAGTTAAACCCTACTTCCTGCTTGATTAATATTGAAGATATGGGTAGTACAAGAGTAGATCTACCACGAGATCGTAGAGGCTAAACCCTAAGAGCTAGCCTATGATGGTATGATTGTAATTGTGATCGGCCTTCTAAGGACCAACCTCTCCGGTTTATATAGACACCGGAGAGGGCTAGGGTTTACATGGAGTCGGTTACAAGGAAGGAAATACAATATCCGGATCGCCAAACTTGCCTTCCACGCAAAGGAGAGTCCCATCCGGACACGGGCCAAAGTCTTGAGTCTTGTATCTTCACGCTTCGATAGTCCGAACGTTGTACACAGTCCGGCTGTCCGGATACCCCTAATCTAGGACTCCCTCAGTAGCCCCTGAATCAGGCTTCAATGACGATGAGTCCGGCACGTAGTATTGTCTTCGACATTGCAAGGCGGGTTCCTTCTCCAAATACTCCAAAGTAATTATTGAACATTTGAATCGTGTCCGCATCCACAAAATGGTCTTCACATGCCACCAGAGAGAGAATGAAATTTCACAAATGCAATCTGCTGAAAACTTTTTTAGGCGACGTGACATGTTACAACGGTCGGATTATTATTCGAACTATTTTCCCACAACCTGCCACAACGCATATTGCGAGGCGGTTTCTTTGACACATCTTGTCAAGGCAGAGATCATGTCCCCTTATCGCGGGATTCTCATCAATACGGGTATGGGTAATCCCACCATGCCATCAATCGTAGCGCTTGGGAAGCAAGCGATTCCCAACGGGCAAGTGGGGAGGCGCACCGCTTTCGTCGCCTCTATAAAGGGATAAGATTTCCTCATTTTTACCCATGCCTTCCTTCTCCCTTTCCCACTCTTGCCCCCTCGAGCTCCAGCGCCCAAGCCCAAGTCTTCTCCGCACAACTAAACATGTCCGGAGCAGGAGACAAGTGGGTGGCTTCCACCGTCAAGGAGAAGCATGTCACAAATCTTCGGGCGGCCGGATACTTGGCCGCAGACATAGTGCACCGGCTACTGGACGCCGGGCAGGTCATTCCGACCACAAGACCCCACGAGAGGGTCGTGTTCGTTGCCCACTTCGTCCGTGGACTGGGATTTCCACTTCATCCCTTCATCCGCGGGCTTATGTTCTACTATGGGCTAGATTTCCATGATCTAGCCCCAAATTTCGTCCTCAACATCTCGCCGTTCATCGTCGTATGCGAGGCCTTCCTCCGCATTCGGCCTCACTTTGGCCTGTGGCTGCAAACCTTCTGCATGAAGCCGAAGATTGTAAGCGGCCAGCAAGCGGAGTGCGGAGGAGCCATGGTGGGCAAGATGCCTAATGTCACCTGGCTGGACGGCTCCTTTGCGGAGACCATAAAAGGGTGGCAATCGGGGTGGTTCTACATCACCGAGCCGCGTGGCGCCAACTGGGCAGCGACCCCCGAGTTCTGATCTGGAGCCCCCATGCGGCTCACCTCCTAGGAAAGGAAGGGCTTGTCCTGGGGCGAATCTATGGAGCTGACCGGACTCCAGACCTGCATCAAGAGCATGAAGGACAAGAACATCAAGCTTGTTAATGTGATCTAGGTCATGCTCGTTCGCTGGATTCTGCCATGCCAAAGGCGGGCATTCAATCTGTGGGAGTTTGTCCCGTCCGAACACCAGACACTCCGGAAGCTCTACGACACGACGCACAAAGGCGCATGGAAGGTGTTGTTCAAGGCCTCCTAAGTACCTCCTCCCACATCCAAGGACCGCGGGCTTCACGCCGCGCGGGCTTCACCCTGCGCGGGCTTCACGCCGTGCGGGCTCCTAGTCAGGTGAGATCTCAGACTACCACTTGATTCGGTTCTTCCCAATATATTCATGGGAGAGCCTTAAGTAGTCATGCACATTTGTTCAGGATTATGTGGAGATAGCGGAGTAGGTTTATTGTCCGGCTCCGTTGCCAAAAGGCCCAGTTGATGCTCTCCTGACGGAGATGCTGGTCCCGGCACCGTACAAGGTGCCGGAGAAGAAGGCCAAAAAGAAGGCCTCGGGGACCCGAAAGGGTCTCCGGCGTAAGGTTATGCCAGAAGCCCCGTCCGAAGACGACGAGGCACACTCCTCCCACGAAGGGGAGGAAGAAGAAGAAGAAGAAGAAGAAGAAGAAGAAGAAGACACCCCATCCGGAAAGGATGAGGGGCCCGAGGAGGCGGACCAGGGGCCGGAAAAGGCCCTCGGCGTAAGGCCATCATACCCCTGTTGTCTGATGACGACGAGACAAATTCTTCCCGCGGAAGCGGGGGGAATCAAGAAGAAATTCTACCTCCCCACCCTGGAGGGGAGAAGAAGAGAAAAGCCGCCCCGGAGGGGGAGGCTAGGGCGTCCAAGAAGGGGAAGGTGTCCCTTCCGGACTACTCCGCCACGGCCGCTCACAGCGAGGAGGGGTGGCTGCCCAGGGGGAAGCCCCCAGTGCGATCGTAAGTGTCCGCACTCCATCATAACTTCACTCTATAGCTTTTATTTAACGCTGAACATATGTGCAGTACGACCAGGGCTCACCCCGAGGTATCTTCCTTCGGGTCTCTGAGCAATTCGGAGATGAATTCGCTTCCGACAGCCACTACTCCTCAGCCCGCAGTTGACACAGAGGTGTTGTCCCGAAGACTCCCAGAGCGGGGGAGGTGACTCTGGAGACGCCCCGAGGCAGGGTGCCAGATGTCGGACAAGCGGGGTTCAAGATCCCCGCGGATCATGTGGACGAGAGCCACAGTAGGCCGAGCTCTCAGCCGAACACTGTCCCGGAACCTTCAATGGTTCCGAACTCAGGCAGACAGCCCCTCGTTAGGGAGGGTGCGCCGTCTGCATCGAGCACTTCCGTTGCACACGAGGCGCCAGATTGTCTGCTGGAAGCGCTTCACGGCGCTTCCATGGATGAAGAGCACCGTACTCTTATGAGTTTGGTGATTCGGAAGGTTTCGTCCGACAAGAGCGGACTAACCGAAGCTTGCACCAGCCTCTTGACAGGCTTTGAGGTAAGTAATAAATATTTGTAAAATTACCACCCGATAGGTAGTAGCCCCTGATACTCTGTTTGGTGTTCGGAAAGAAAAGCCAAACGGAGGGTCCATTATAATCCACAGGAGTCTAATAGTAAGTATTCTTGTGAATAAGCAGGCTGTGTTGCTTGCCGCCGCTGCCCGCACCGCCAAGGTTGCCAAACTAAAGCGGGGCCTGGAGCAAGCGCAGGGAGAGCTCGGCCTCACGAAGAGGCAGCTCGAGGAGAAGAAAGGTCAGCGATTCCCCGCTCGCATGTATTTAAAGATAGGCAAAATTGGCTAGTCTAATGCCAAAGCGTCGTGACTGTGTGACAGGGGCCACCGCCGAAGTGGCGTCCCTGAAGAAAGTGTTGTCCAAGGCCGAAGACAAAGCGGCCTTGGAATGCAAGGAGCGTGAAAAGCAAAGTGCTAGAGTGGGCGAGGTACATCAAGAGCTCCGGGACCTCGGCAAGAAGTACGAGTCCGTGGAGCATGATCTGAAGATGAAAGAGGCCGAGATTGCGAAGGCCCTTGTGAGTTTGAAAGACGCCAAGGCCGAAGCCAAGAAGGCACAACAGGAGATCCAGGAGGCCAAAAATATAGCAGCGGGTAAGAAGTTCTTTATTGAAAGGAAACATGTGGAGGAGGCGTTTCTTTTACTTACTAGAATTCGGAGCTCTCCAGGGGCATTCGGAGATCTGCCATGCAGCGTATCAGACGCTGCAGAGTTCTACCGTGCCCAGGAGGGGTGCTCAACGGAGAAGCTGTTCTAGTCCTAGTATGCTGGGGTTGAACATCCAATGCCTCTGAGTGACCAAGTTAAGCAGTTGGTCGAACTCCACAGGGCGGCCGAATTGTCTATGAAAGGTTTCATAGTCTGGATGTGGCCTGGTGAGCTCCTGCCCAGTAGCTACTTTGGCCTGATCAAGCAGATGGTGGATGCCTGTCCGCGGCTTGAAGTGATCAAGCGATCCGTTTGCATCGAGGGTGCCTGCCGGGCCTTTGCCCGCGTCAAGGTGCATTGGGGCAAGCTGGATGCGGAGAAGATGGTAAAGGACGGGCCGCCGGAGGGCAAGGCGCATCGCTATCTCGAGATGTACTATGATGGTGTTATGAAGGGTGCTCTTCTCGTGGCTGATGAATGTACCAAGGACACTATTTTAAAGTGAATTCACTTCTTTCATGTTTGTAATTTAAAGACGAAGTTACTTGCGCTATGTAGCGCTTTTGTTATTTAAAATATTAGCTTCTGTGTGGCCGTTTATAAAATTCTGAAAGTAGGCCAGTCGTCGGCTTCCGCCCCCACGTAACTAGTACTGGGGTGTTCGTGGAAAACCCGAACACTCTTTATCCCAATGTTTTGCTCCCTTAAGGAGGTGTCCGGCGCAGCGAACAAGGCAATCGGACTATGCGGCTTTATAACTTTCACTTAGCCATAGAAGTCTACAATTTTAAATTTCGGCGAAGCCCCTAAAATCCGGACGGCCGAATTGGGGCGCTATACACGCCTATATCGGACGAAGCTGATTTATCGCCTAAAGCAGAAAATCTTTAAGGATTTTAAGACCTCTCGAACAGCGACCAGCTCTCGCCACATCATGCCGGTCAGTTTTCGGCTTTCTCTACTGAGGTGCTCATCCGGAAGAACCGGGACACAATCGCAGTAGTTCTCCCTACGCTACCTTAGCCAATATAACAGAACGTAAGGCACCAAAACAAGGGAGCCGGGCTATCCCAACTATAGACCCAAGACATGATTCGGAGCTGATGCATATAATGCTATAAGTTCGGGGTGCCGCACGGTTGAAAGTGTTCGGACTTGTCTTGCCGTATTATGGGGCGCCATGAGAAGCCCCTGGCAAACTGACCGTACCAAGGTGTACGGATGCAATATCAAATAAACATTTATAAGAGAAAAAATGCTCAAATAAGAATAATAAGCTGACGCTATAGATAATCTCCCATTGTCGAAGAATACATTTAAGCGTATGTTTACAATGGATGCATTTAAGCGGAAATAAATAGGACTATTTGACATGTCCTATCCAGGGGCAGGCTATGTACAGATAGATAAGGCAGGTATAATGATCGTAAATAGATTCTACCTGGGTATTTCCTTATGTGCACAACGTCTGTTGCCTCTTTGGAGGTCTCTCCCATGTAAGTCTGGCAATCCGGCTCTTCTGAGGATGCTGCACTAAAGCGATGTCCTGAAAGGTAAGAGGGAAAGATTATGAAGGTATTTGGCGGTTACCCGCACTATTGACTGAGTCGTTGATGCGTCTCCGCCCATGCCCATGGTATCTCGAGTGCGTAATTGTGTACGCGTGGCACGAATGCTGCTTTGATGGGGCTTGAGCGGAGGCCGGACTGCTAATCACGCTCTTGGTGTTCCTGATGATCCTGTTGCAGGGTGCTCCGGACGCGCTTTATGGTGCTTGAGGTCGTTGTCGTCATTGGTGGTTTGCCGGAGGAGGCCGCATTGTACTTCTGCCGCGAGGGCTGCAGTATGCTCTTCTGTACGGAGAGAGCGGACCATGTTTCTGTTGACTGTTATGACCCCGCGCGGACCTGGCATCTTGAGCTTGAGGTATGCATAATGTGGTACCGCACTGAATCTAGCGAATGCGGTTCGTCCGAGCAGTGCGTGGTAACCACTACGGAAAGGGCGATATCAAAGATTAGTTCTTCACTCCGGAAGTTGTCCGGGGATCCGAAGACGACTTCCAATGTTATAGAGCCCGTACAGCGGGCCTCTACTCCAGGAATTACACCTTTAAAGGTGGTTTTGGTGGGCTTGATTCTTGAAGGGTCAATGCCCATTTTGCGCACTGTGTCCTGATAAAGCAGGTTTAGGCTGCTGCCGCCGTCCATGAGGACTCGCGTGAGGTGGAATCCGTCGATGATTGGGTCTAAGACCAATGCGGCTGAGCCGCCGTGACGGATACTAGTAGGATGATCCCTACGATCAAAGGTGATCGGACAAGCTAACCATGGGTTGAATTTGGGGGCGACTGGCTCCATCGCATAGACGTCCCGTAGAGCTCGCTTCTGTTCCCGTTTGGGGATGTGAGTGGTGTAGATCATGATGACCGTTTTCACCTGGGGGGAACTTCTTTTGTCCCCCCCCCCCCGTGTTCGGACGCCAGGGCTCTCCGTCATCATCGTTGTGCGGCCCCTTGTCCTTGTTTTCGGCGCTTATTTTGCCGGCCTATTTGAACACCCAGCAGTCTCTATTGGTGTGGTTGGCTGGCTTGTCCAGGGTGCCATGAATTTGGCACGAGCGCTCCAGTATGCGGTCCAGACTGGACGGTCCCTGATTATTTCTTTTGAACGGCTTTTTCTGCTGACCGGACTTAGATCCGCTGAATCCGGCGTTGACTGCCGTGTCTTCAGTGCTGTCATCGTTGTTCCGTATCTTATGTCTGTTACGCCGTGGCTTGCCGTTAGTATCGCGTCCGTCCAAAGTGCCGGAATGTGGCGTGATGCCGCTGCGGGCCAACCAGCTGTCCTCACCCGCGCGGGTCATTAGTGTTGTGAGAGATGCCATGGACTTGGGTTTTTCCTGGCCAAGGTGTCGAGCAAGCCACTCGTCACGAATATTATGCTTAAATGTCGCCAGGGCTTCGGCGTCCGGACAGTCGACTATTTGGTTCTTTTTAGTTAGGAACCGAGTCCAGAATTTCCTGGCTGACTCTCCAGGCTGTTGAGTAATGTGGCTCAGGTCATCAGCGCCCGGTGGTCGCACATATGTTCCCTGGAAGTTGTTGAGGAATGCGCCTTCCAGGTTTTCCCAACTGCCAATGGAATTTGCTGGCAGGTTGTTTAACCAGTGTCGGGCTGGTCCTTTGACCTTAAGGGGGAGATACTTGATGGCGTGTAGATCATCTCCGCGGGCCATTTGAATGTGGAGAAGGAAATCTTTGATCCATACTGCGGGGTCTGTTGTGCCATCGTATGATTCGATGTTTACGGGTTTGAACCCTTCTGGGAATTCATGATCCATTACTTCGTCAGTGAAGCAGAGGGGGTGTGCGGCGCCTCTGTGCCGGGCTATGTGGCTACGCAGTTCGAATTGGTCTGGGTTTGCTGTGTTCGGCCCGGCCGGACTTGTTAATAATGTATCCGGTGTGACGGTCATCATCGCGCGCTGGGGCGCGCCCCCGCGATCCGTAGATCGATCTTGGCTGTCCTGCTTTGTTTTCCAGAATATCTTGCAGGTCTTGCCTGTTGCCCTGGGCTGTAGTGTATCAGCGTGGGGGTGTGGGTTGGTATTCAGGCTGATATCCCGTTTTATCCCGGCCACGGGGTGGCCGGTCAGCCGTTTGGCGCTCGAGTCCATATTCCTCGGCTACCAGGACTTCAGTCCATCTGTCGGTGAGCAGGTCTTGATCAGCTTGGAGTTGCTGCTGCTTCTTCCTCAGGCTTCTCGCAGTGGCTATAAGCCGACGCTTGAAGCGCTCCTGCTCCACGGGATCCTCAGGCATGCTGAACTTGTCGTCACCGAGGCTAATCTCGTCTTCGAAGGGGGGCATGTAGTTGTCCTCCTCCGGGTATCCGTCCGTCGCCTGTTCTTATGGGCTGACCTGCTCATATTCCCGTTTGGCCTGGTCCAAGGCGGGCTGGTCAGGGTTATATTCCTCTTCGGCGCCATCCGGATTGCTTTCATCTCCGGGGCCGGTATTGCTATGGCGGGGCTTGGAGCGGCGCCGATGATGCCCATGCTTTGCTTTTCTTCCTAAGGGGTTATCATCTGTTGCCTCGTCGCCATTGGCTTCCTTTGGAGTGTCCACCATATATATATCGTATGAGGAGGTGGCCATCCACCGCCTTGTGAGCGGCGGCTCCTGTAATTCTCCTACATCGTCGACCATACCGTCGATGTCTTCGGAGTCGAAGTCAAGCACGTCGGTTAAATCATCGATCATGGCAATGAAGTGGGTGGTGGGTGGGCAACGAATTCCGTCATCGTCCGCTTCCCACTCAAACCGGACATAGTTCGGCCCAGAGCCTCTTGACAAAGAGAGATACTTTAATGAGTTTAGCATGTCGCCAAAGGGCGAGTGCTGAAAAATGTCCACTGCGGTGAACTCCATTACCGGAGCCCAACCCGGCTCGGCAGGCTCGGGAACGTGCGGACTGGAACCTACATCCGAATACGAATCCGGGGGTCCGGTGTCACAGGCTTCCTCAGAAGCGAGGCCTGTGTTCGGCTCTACCGCTGATGAGGGTACGCCCTGCAGGGCGGGGTCCATCCCTCCGTCCCTAGGCAACACAGCCTGCTCCGGATTTGAGTCCGGGGCTACTGCAGGGGTGATATCCCGAGCGTTGTCCGACAGCAGGTCCAGGCCATGCTCGTCATGACTGTCCGGTGCTCCTGGCGCGGGCCCGAATCCGTCGAAGATCAAGTCTCCGCCGATATCCGCCGTGTAGTTCAGGTTTCCGAACCTGATTTAATGGCCCGGGGCGTAGCTGTCGATCTGCTCCAGATGACCAAGCGAATTGGCACGCAGCACGAAGCCGCCGAACATGAATTATCTTGCTATCAAACTACTCCTTACTTATAATTTTAGTACTTGCAAAGAACACCTTGCTTAAAATCACTTGTCATTTTCTTCTGCTCTTCATTGGGTTCGACACTCTTACTTATCGAAAGGACTACGATTGATCTCCTAAACTTGTGGGTTATCAGAGGCTCCAACCCCTGACGCCCAAGGTCGAGCCGGCGCCAACGGAGTGCTACTTTTGGACCGGTGGGCTGCGTGAGCGGGTCAGCGCCCCCTCCCCCCATGTGGCTCGACGTGACGCTGCCGCACGAGGTGGCATACCTTAAGCAGTGGAGGCAGCGCGCTGTGGAGGACGAGCACGCCGACGGCGAGCGGCTCATGGAGATCGAGCGCGAGGAGGAGGAACGCCACGAGAAGGAGGATGAGGAACGCTGATACGTCTCCATCGTATCTATAATTTTTGATTGTTCCATGCCAATATTATTCACTTCTATATACTTTTGGCAACTTTTTATACTATTTTTTTGGGACTAACATATTGATCCAGTACCCAGTGCCAGTTCCTGTCCGTTGCATGTTTTTTGTTTCGCAGAAACCCAATATCAAACGGAGTCCAAACGGGATAAAAACGGGCGGAGAATTTTTTTGGAATATTTATGATATTTGGGAAGTAAAATCAATGCTAGACGGTGTCCGAGGTAGGGGGGCGAGCCCTACCCCCCCAGGCGCGCCCCTGACCCTTGTGGTCCACCCGTAAGGTAGTTGATGCCCTTCTTTTGGCGCAAGAAATATAATTTTATGAGAAAGATCTGGGCGAAAGATTCACCCAAATCGGAGTTATGGATCTCCAGATATAAAGGAAACGGTGAAGGGGTAGAATCAGAGAACACAGAAACAGAGAGATAGATCCAATCTCGGAGGGGCTCTCGCCCCTCCCAAGCCATGGGAGCCAAGGACTAGAGGGGAAACCCTTCTCTCATCTAGGGAGAAGGTCAAGGAGGAAGAAGAAGAAGGGGGGCTCTCTCCCCCTTGCTTCCGGTGGCGCCGGAGCGCCGCCGGGGGCCATCATCATCACCCGATCTTCACCAACACCTCCATCATCTTCACCAACATCTCCATCACCTTCCCCCTTTTATCTACAGCGGTCCACTCTCCCGCAACCCACTGTACCCTCTACTTGAACATGGTGCTTTATGCTTCATATTATTTTTCAATGATGTGTTGCCATCCTATGATGTCTGAGTAGATTTTTGTTGTCCTATCGGTGATTGATGAATTGCTATGATTGGTTTGAGTTGCATGTTTTATTATTGGTGCTGTCCTATTGTGCCCTCCGTGTCGCGCAAGCGTGAGGGATTCCTGCTGTAGGGTTTGCAATATGTTTATAATTTGCTTATGGTGGGTGGCGTGAGTGATAGAAGCACATACCCGAGAAAGTAGGTTGTTTGCGTATGGGATAAAAGGGGACTTGATACTTTAATGCTATGGTTGGGTTTTACCTTAATGAATCTTTAGTAGTTGCGGATGCTTGCTAGAGTTCCAATCATAAGTGCATAGAATTCAAGTAAGGGATGATATGTTAGCTTATGCCTCTCCCTCAAATAGAATTGCAATAGTGATTCCCGGTCTAGTAACAGTCAATTGCTTAGGGACAATTCCACAACTCCTACCACCACTTTTCCACACTCGCTATATTTACTTTAGTTGTGTCTTTATCTAAACAGCCCCTAGTTTATATTTACGTGTTCTTTACTTTCTTGCAAGCTTATCCAACAACACCTACAAAGTACTTCTAGTTTCATACTTGTTCTAGGTAAAGCGAACGTCAAGCGTGCGTAGAGTCGTATCAGTGGCCGGTAGGACTTGAGAGAGTATTTGTTCTACCTTTAGCTCATCGTTGGGTTCGACACTCTTACTTATCGAAAGAGGCTACAACTATCCCCTATACTTGTGGGTGATCAAGACCTTTTTCTGGCGCCGTTGCCGGGGAGTCATAGCATGGGGTGAATATTCTCGTGTGTGCTTGTTTGCTTTGTCACTAAGTAATTTTTATCTGTTGTTCTTAGTTGTTCTTTATCTTTAGTTATGGATATGGAACACGAAATACCAAAAAAATAGATGTACTTGCTACTCATGGAGATGGGGAACCTCCTAAAACCCTCGATGCTAGTTATGTGAAAGATATTATGTACTACTTTGATAATCCTGAGAAAACCCCATTCAACTATGTAATGGGAGTAATGTTGGATCAACGTGAATACTTCAGGGATTATCGCTTGACACAAAAAGGGAAACTATTATGGGATCAAATTCATATATTGAAGTATTATGCTTGGCAACTATGCGTGGAATATGATTATACTTGTTGCTCTAGGATGAATTCTCCGCACCTTCCCTTTTCATGCAAATTTAATGATAATAAAACCTTAGCTTCTTATGCTAATGGTATATATGATTACTATGATGTGGAACAAATAGAAGAATTTGTTGCTTTTATGGGTGCTTATGACATTGAAGCTATGTGTAAAGAGTTTGAGGATTTTGATGATGCTGTTTATAGATCTGAAAATTTAGCTATCCTCAAATATTGCTATGAGAATTATAAATACAATTATGAAATTAATGCACTTATTAAGAAAGTCTCCGCTGTCCAAGAAGAGACTAATATTTTGCAGGAAGCTATGGAAGAAGAAATTGATGAAACTGTGAGCTCATTGGATGAAAAAGATGATGAGGAGAGCGAAGAACAAAAGGAGGAAACGCGGATTGATCACCCGTGCCCACCTTCTAATGAGAGTAACCCTCCAATTCATACATTATTTAATTCCCCTTCATGCTTACCGAAGGATGGTTGCTATGATGATTGCCATGATGATTGCTATGATGATTGTTATGATCCCGTTGATTCTCTTTAAATATCCCTTTTTGATGATGCTTGCTATGCTTATGGCCAAGATGCCAATATGAATTATGCTTATGGAGATGAACTTGCTATAGTTCTGTCAGGACCCCGACTCAATGCCACATCGATCTAGCATGTAACACCTCATATCACTTTGCGGCCTCACGCACGGTATTCCCACGGGTCTCGCCTTACCTTTGCCCGGGACCGTTTGCGCCTTTTGGCACACGTATATGACAGTGTCGCTAGCATCCATATGATAAGGAGCCCGGGCTGACATGGCTAGTCGTAAACCCAAAGTGGCACAGACTTACAGGGACAGGCATCCATGACCCAGCATCGAACGTGTCGGTCATCAGCGAGTGAATCCAGGCTGTAGCACTGGGCTAGCAGGATTCCGGTAATCATCGCGTGACATTTCCCCGAAGGGACAGACACAGGAACGAAGAAGGACACATGCCGGCCAGCCTAAGTGTTCCGGAGCAGTAGCAAGCTACCAAGGCTCAATGGAAACACTAGGAGACATTTCCCGGTAAGAGAGGCTACTAAAGATAAACAACTAGATGGTCAGATCCCACACATACCAAGCATTTCAATAACATACACACAATATGCTCGATATGTGCAAATACAACATGGCATCACAACATGACTCTACGACTCAAGTATTTTACTCATTAGGCTCCGAGGAGCGAGATATTACAAACATGGGTCTCATGACCCAACACTCAGAGCATACAAGTCAAAGCACAAGCGGAAGCTATCATGTCTGGGTACAGACATCTATAAATGAAAAAGGCTGAGAAGCCTGACTATCTACCAGATCCTGCCGAGGCACAAGATCGTAGCTGAGGTAACAAGCTAAACGTCGAAGTCCATGCGGAACTACTAGCGAGACCGAAGTCTCTCTGCAAAAACATAAAATAGGCAAACGTGAGTACAAATGTACCCAGCAAGACTTACATCAGAACTATCTACATATGCATCATTATCAACAAAGGGATGGTGGGGTTTAACTGCAGCAAGCCAGCTTTGACTCGGTGGCTATCCTGAACTACGACTGCAATGTAACTCTTTTGAGGTGGCGCACACGAGTCCACATATTCCCCATATCAATACACCACTATGGATCCGCTCCGTCTCCCTACGAGAACGCCATCCATAGCACTCACGCTTATCTTGCGTATTTTAGAGTATCCACTTTCACTTGTCTATGAACTGATATAAGCAACCCAGAAGTCCTTTTCCGCGGACACGGCTATTCGAATAGATGATACTAACCCTGCAGGGGTGTACTTCTTCATACATGTTTCCACCACTTAGCGTCTGCACACAACATGTGCTCGGCAGACTTCAAGCGAAAGCCGACGTGGGTGTAGACCACGACCTACCTAAACACTCAAGTCTCTAGTCCAGGTTTATCGCCTATTCGGGTTCCATCCATGAGGAGATCCGGCCGGAGTTTCGCTCACAGCCCCAAACGATGTGAACAGGGTTCAGTGACACCAAACGGGCGCCCGGTATACCCGGCCACGTGCCTACCGCATCACAGCCCACCCCTACGGTCAGCGCTGTCCACGGCCTCCAGCATACTACAAACACCAGAAACTACTTGCAACTCCTGGACAGAGGACAAGGGTGAATAAGAAGTCGAGCGGGGTCATATTTCAGGGCCCAATGTATGGTAGTAGCTGAATCATGGATCACAAACACAGAACTCAGTTCCTGAGGACGGCTTCAATGAGACAACCCACCATGTACTCCTACATGGCCTCTCACCGACACCTTTTACCAAATCGTGTTCACACACTTAGCTCACACACAGTAGGGCATGTTCACACACCTCTGATTCATCCCGGATGAATCAGACCTGACACAACTCTAAGCAGTAGCAGGCATGACAAACAAACATAAATGAGTAGGCACATCAGGGCTCAAACAACTCCTACTCATGCTAGTGGGTTTCATCTATTTACTGTGGCAATGACAGGTCATGCAAAGGATAAAGGGGTTCAGCTACCGCAGCAAGTAACAGATGAATCGGTGTTGTCTTAATGCATTAAATGAGAGCAGGAGCGAGAGGGTAGGATTGTATCGGAATGAACAAGGGGGTTTTGCTTGCTTGGCACTTCTGAAGATAACATTGAGTCTTCATCAGTGTCAACGATCACATCATCGGTATCGCGTCTATCGAGAGGGGACAAATACCGGCAACACAGAAAGGAACACAATCAATGCAATGCACAATATGATGCATGCTCATGACATGGCAATATGAATGTGTTTTGAGCTAATGCAACTAGCAACAGATTAAATGAAGTTGGTTTGAATATAATATTCAAATTCAAACTCCATATGTGATTATTCAAATGCCATTTAATTGATTTGTGCTAAACAGCAGCTATAAGTTGTTCTAACATGCATGAAAATGGTACAGATGGATTCCTTGAATTTTTCTGTTAATTTTTCATATATAAATTATTTAATTTGGAGTTACGGCTGAATTACTATGAATTTTTGAAGTTTTGAACATTTTCTGGAATTTCCTGAATAATAATAAATCCAGAAATGAATTTACTGCGTCAGCACTGCGTCACCGTGACGTCAGCAGGTCAACAGACGCTACTGCTGGTCAAACCTGACGTGTGGGGGCCACACGTCAGTGACACAGGGTTGTTTAACTCACTGACAGGTGGGACCGGTCAACGGCCACGTCAGCTAGGTCAATTCCGACACGTGGGGCCACTGTGGTTAACTTAAACTAAGCAAGGGGTTAACCGTGGTTAGTTAAGGGCGTGGGGCCCACAGTCAGTGGCCAAGGCCGGGGTTAGCGGGGTGGTTAGGCCCTAATGACCGGCCACATCAGCTCTCGCCGGAGTGTAGCCGGCGACGACCACAGAGCACGGCGGGGGACGCCGGACTTGCGCTAGGGGCATCGGATCGACGCGCCAAGGGCACCAGGAGGTAGCCCGCGCCCGTGCGCATCTAGGGGGACCAACGGGAGGTGCGGGGGTGGCCGGGGTTCGCCGGAGTGGAGCCCGAGGCGGCGGCCGGAGCTCGGGGTTTCGCGGGACCGGCGCTGCAGTGCACGGGAGGACGAATGGTTAAGTGCTTTGGGTTCCTGAGGTTGCGGTGAGCACGCGGGTGGGCTCAGGAGCGAGCTGCGGTGGCTGTGGCCTCGGCCACGCCATGGCCGGCGGCGAGGAGCAATCGGCTCCGGTGAAAAGGCGGCTAGGGTATGGGAACGAGCGCGAGGAGGAGGGGGAATGGAAGAGTAGCTCACAGCGGATCTGGTGGAGGCAACGGCGAGGCCGGGGAGGGGCTGGAGCTCGCGAATCCTCGAAAGTTCGCCGGCGGCCGAAGGTTGGGGGCGAGCTTGAGGGCGACGCTGCAGGGCTTCCGGAGGGCCGTGGATCGGTGGGGAGGAAGAGGGGGTCAGGGCGGAGCTTCCTGGGGCGTCGGTGAGGCGTGGGGTGGCCGGTAGCCACGGTGGCTCTCGTCGGTGGCGGCGGCTCTGTTCGGTCGCGGGAGGGAGAGAGAGCAGAGGGGGAATAGGGATGGAGGGAGAGCGAGAGGGGTTCCAGGGAGAGTGAGGGAGAGGCCAGGGGTGTCGTGGTGTCTCCAGGCGCATCGAGGAGGGAGGCAACCAGGCAGGAGGTGGCCAAGCGCGACGGCGGTGAGCCACCGAGCTGCTTCGTGCGCTGGCACGGGAAGAAGACAGGAGAAGGGGGGGCCAGGTGGGCTGGGCCGGCTGGGCCGGTCCTGTTGGGCCACCAGGTGGCCTTCACAGGTAAGTCCAGGTAGGCTTCTGCTATTTTATTTTTCTGTTCTGTTTATTTATATTTAATTTATTTTGCCACTGTTTTGAATTTTAAAATAATTCAAACAATGCCAAAAACTCCTCTGAATATTTTATATTGCTAGATGGACTTTTCCAAAAGCTTATAAAATATTTCAGGGGTATTTGAAATTATATTCTAATTATATGAATATAATTCAAATTCAAATAGCTAATGAATTAAATCCAAAGTCCCAAAAATAATTCCTTAAAAATGTTCAATATTTTGGTTGGGACCAGAACCCTTACCAAAAATTATCAAACATTTAAGGAGAGCATTTTGGAGCAATGAATGAGATTTCTAGGGTTTTTTCCCCTCTTTTATTTAAGTTTTTGAGGCTTCCAAAATTCCTCAGTTCAAATTTCAGAATTTAAACATGATGCACACATGAAGCTAGCCTAGAGCACTACCAGCAGCTAGGGATGTGACAACTCACCCCCACTAAACAAGAATCTCGTCTCGAGATTCAAGCGTAGGGTAAGGTGAAGGGGAAATGCAACTAGTATAATCTTCACGATCCAGGATGCACTTCAGTTGAACGTTGATTCATTCACCATCATTGTCTTGATGTCTTGCTCTGAGAAATCCTGCCAACATGACATGGAGGGAAGAAGGAGACTCTAGAAGGGTCGATCTTCTTGAAGATCGAACAACTCACGGAATGAGACATAGGACCATCTCTCGGGTTGAGACACGAGATACACATCAAGAGGGGTGGAAAGAAACGGATGACGAAGGTTCACTAGGTGGACAACAATTCCACACTTAAGAAGGTGGTAATCGGTTGTCAACGTAGCGAGGAGTTGAGTTGCCATGATACCACAACGAGACACCTTCGGAACCGTGACTCGTAGATATCTCCCCTTAAGTGGCAAAAGAATTACCTTTGATTCAGAGATCATTGAAACTCTTTATACCAGCTTAAGGCAAATCATAATCGATCATTTAGAGGGGTTCGGTAGAATGGCATACTCAAACTTGGATGATGTGGATTACCTTGTTGAAGACAACGTAATGGATGAATTTTGCTTATCACCGGAAATGGAAGAGACCCATGGTAGAATGGCACATTGGCGGTGCAAGCTGGGAACAAAATGCAAATGCTGGGAATGATTCTGGTAACTGGGGAAGAACCCAACAATAGAGAGTGAATTCATTGTTGGAGTGGTTATAGCATAACCGAGGAAATCTGGGGCAATCCCAGCTAGTGCCGATGATAAGACGTAGCGCTTGTGCGTGCTCTCAAGAACTTGAGCATTTCCACAATCATCAAGGTTTTACCAACATCCGTGTCAATGATCCTGGCAACACAACTTGCTACCATGATGAATGATGATGGATGATGCAGATGCAAAGGAAGATAACACTTTCTCAGATTTCACCTTAGCGAGGCCAAGGAAACAAAATCTGGATGATCGACCGAGAGACATTTAGCACTCCGCTTCTAATGTTCTCCTTGATGTGCTAGTATAACCCATTCATAGATATGGTTTGATATCTAAAACATCAAGTAAAAGGTCGGACTTCGGGAACACAAAAATCCATAGGGGCAACTAGGGAGTAAATCCTACGAAATCCTTAGGGGAGGTGGCCAACTTCTTCAATCAAGATACTACAATAATAGGTCTTCCGGTTGGGTGTGTTGGCACGACATCCACTTTACCGGTTATCGAGGAACCAATATTATAGTTCTTGGGGAAATGTTCCAACCATCATATCTGCCTGAGATTCAGATCTGGTTGGTGTCAGAATATTCCAGACCCGTCGAGTCTAGGAAGAAAAATGAAAGTTTGCAACACAAATCGACGAGATGACGTTGCGGGATTCTCGGGAGATGAACTACGATAGCAAGCTCCAAAACATGAGCTGGTTCTGCTACTAACATGTGAACACGTTGTCCCAGACAAGCATGACCACATAGTAGTCTTATAATAAAACACTACCGAGTTCAGGAGGGGGAACCATCAACGAGGGTATCGAAGTCCTTACATAAGTCCGGATTAGCTCTTATGAAGGAACTCCTTCTCCTTGAACAAATCAACCAGTGGCTTGGTGTGCTAGGGATACATATAGATTGAAGGTTGCAAGTCTTCAAACCACAGCATTCTTCGCACGTGTGCATGACTGATTTGGAATGATTCCAAAGAAAGCAACATTGACTTTCTCGAATCCACGGCGGCAACTTGCATCAGATGCGCATGAATTAAAGGAAGTCACTACCTTCATCCAAACATATGCTTCATGAGCTAGCATGAACAAATGCTTTCAAAAATTTCCAACACTAGCTTAATGCTCAACAAAATCATGGAGGAGATAAGGATGTTGTCAATGGGCTCAACAACAATTCATCCGGGTTTCCTTTTAAAAGGAATTCCATAGTTAAGTGAACACGGTGATAGCATTGGTCAGACCAAAGATGTAATGGTGTATGCTCGAGGGATCAACCACGAATAAGACAACATTACGAGCATCGTTGGTACTGATTTGATTTGACAATAGCCCACACTCAAATCAAAGGATTGATAAGATAATAGGTCCAGCAACTGATCACAGGGACCAATCGATGAAGATATCATCTTTCTTCAACACACACTACACAAGAATATTCCTTTGGAACAAACTAAGTTAGGCAAGCTTTTATCTTCCAATTCTCCAAGTTGTTGTCTAGCTTAACCAACTAGCTCAGGGATATCCAACACTGATTCTTGGAAAGAAGGTGGTTCATAAGAAACCAACTTGATCACGGGCTCAACATAACGGTCAGGTGACGACCTGGTGATACTTCCGAGAAGACATTCAGAAAATCACGAACCACCGGTATGTTACTAAGCTCGAGAACAATCTCGCTTTTGAGGGCAAGACGATATAATCAAATGAGTGAGGACTTGACAAGATCCTAACTCATCAATCGAAGGGTGCACCGAAATAAGAACTAGGTAGCACGATAAGTCTTAGAAGGATGATTCAAAAACCAACATGCTAAGAATGAAATTATTATCCTTTAACTACCAAGCAACGAGGTTGCTGGGAGTATTGATTTCACACATCACAATTCATTTGTCGGTATTCCGGTTGCATCAACACGAGGGCCGAGGAATGAACAGTGATGGCAAGAAGTATCACTGTACCAAGAATTCATGGGATGGTGTGCAATTCCTATAACAATCCCGATATAAAGATGGTAATACTCCAAGGTAGAACAGAACAAAAGCTGGATTAGCAATTTGATCTGCGGAGCACAACTTCTTTGACCCAATCCTGGATATGGAAGAGGTACTGGAGTTTGTTTCTCCTAGTCATTCTGCGATAGAATGGCTTGACGGACCACAAGAGTAATAGGCATCGATAAACGAACGCACGCATACTCTTGACTATCAATTGATAAACGAGGGTCAGAAGACAACTAAAGAGGGACAACTCAAAGGAACATACAATTTTCTGAGTTGTGGATGCATGGATTAGCATGTCGAACGAGTTCAACATATTTCTTCCAGATAACCCATGCAGAGAGGTAGGACTGGTAGAGTCACGATTTATGAATGGAGATCTCCTCAAGAGTACTCTAATTGTGATCTTTTGATCCAATAAACATCTGCCATAAGCGGTTCATAGTATTTGGAAGAAGGAAATACCACGGACCTCGAGGACTATCGCAAAGTTACTAATATCCTGAAGGAACTAGCAAACACTATCAACATGAAGTAAGTAGAGTGAATCTCTTGTTCAAGAACCCAGGAACAGAATACCTATTACTAAGTAGCATCACGGGATGCTTTCGAGAATGATGGCCAGAATCATCACACTGGGAACACAAATCATGGCTAAATTACTAGATGATCCCCTGAGACACCTAGGGTCATAATAATTATTCCAACATAAAGGTCGAGGCAGTAGAATACCTCAACTCAACAATTAGTGTGATTGAGCTGGCATAAAGGAGCATCGAAACCAGAGGGAAAGGATTTTGCAAATGCATCAGACTATTTAGAAACCTGGAATGATCGGACAGCATAACGGCTGTAAATGCTCAGAAAAGACTTGAGACATTCACAAAAATGGTGGCATAACCACTCAGAAGCACAATATCAAGATTTCGAGATCAACAATTAACATATGGAGGTAGTAGGAACTGAACTCAAGCTTAAATCCAACAATCTTATAAGTCTACGGATTAGTAACACGTGATCCTGATGGGAAGAAGAGATAGCCTAGTTCTTAATCCCCGTAGAAGAGAAGATGATGTCTCAGATCAGAAGGCCATGAGGTATAAGGAGTAAAAAGAGCCTTACGTTCCATCCCACAATCAATTCCCTTATATAACTAAAGAATTTCTAGACTCAACTTCGACCAGTTTGGCTTGGTAATCCTACAGGCAGTCAAGCTCTGATACCAACGCTGTCAGGACCCCGACTCAATGCCACATCGATCTAGCATGTAACACCTCATATCACTTTGCGGCCTCACGCACGGTATTCCCACGGGTGTCGCCTTACCTTTGCCCGGGACCGTTTGCGCCTTTTGGCACACGTATATGACAGTGTCGCTAGCATCCATATGATAAGGAGCCCGGGCTGACATGGCTAGTCGTAAACCCAAAGTGGCACAGACTTACAGGGACAGGCATCCATGACCCAGCATCGAACGTGTCGGTCATCAGCAAGTGAATCCAGGCTGTAGCACTGGGCTAGCAGGATTCCGGTAATCATCGCGTGACATTTCCCCGAAGGGACAGACACAGGAACGAAGAAGGACACATGCCGGCCAGCCTAAGTGTTCCGGAGCAGTAGCAAGCTACCAAGGCTCAATGGAAACACTAGGAGACATTTCCCGGTAAGAGAGGCTACTAAAGATAAACAACTAGATGGTCAGATCCCACACATACCAAGCATTTCAATAACATACACACAATATGCTCGATATGTGCAAATACAACATGGCATCACAACATGACTCTACGACTCAAGTATTTTACTCATTAGGCTCCGAGGAGCGAGATATTACAAACATGGGTCTCATGACCCAACACTCAGAGCATACAAGTCAAAGCACAAGCGGAAGCTATCATGTCTGGGTACAGACATCTATAAATGAAAAAGGCTGAGAAGCCTGACTATCTACCAGATCCTGCCGAGGCACAAGATCGTAGCTGAGGTAACAAGCTAAACGTCGAAGTCCATGCGGAACTACTAGCGAGACCGAAGTCTCTCTGCAAAAACATAAAATAGGCAAACGTGAGTACAAATGTACCCAGCAAGACTTACATCAGAACTATCTACATATGCATCATTATCAACAAAGGGATGGTGGGGTTTAACTGCAGCAAGCCAGCTTTGACTCGGTGGCTATCCTGAACTACGACTGCAATGTAACTCTTTTGAGGTGGCGCACACGAGTCCACATATTCCCCATATCAATACACCACTATGGATCCGCTCCCGTCTCCCTACGAGAACGCCATCCATAGCACTCACGCTTATCTTGCGTATTTTAGAGTATCCACTTTCACTTGTCTATGAACTGATACAAGCAACCCAGAAGTCCTTTTCCGCGGACACGGCTATTCGAATAGATGATACTAACCCTGCAGGGGTGTACTTCTTCATACATGTTTCCACCACTTAGCGTCTGCACACGACATGTGCTCGGCAGACTTCAAGCGAAAGCCGACGTGGGTGTAGACCATGACCTACCTAAACACTCAAGTCTCTAGTCCAGGTTTATCGCCTATTCGGGTTCCATCCATGAGGAGATCCGGCCGGAGTTTCGCTCACAGCCCGAAACGATGTGAATAGGGTTCCGTGACACCAAACGGGCGCCCGGTATACCCGGCCACGTGCCTACCGCATCACAGCCCACCCCTACGGTCAGCGCTGTCCACGGCCTCCAGCATACTACAAACACCAGAAACTACTTGCAACTCCTGGACAGAGGACAAGGGTGAATAAGAAGTCGAGCGGGGTCATATTTCAGGGCCCAATGTATGGTAGTAGCTGAATCATGGATCACAAACATAGAACTCAGTTCCTAAGGACGGCTTCAATGAGACAACCCACCATGTACTCCTACATGGCCTCTCACCGACACCTTTTACCAAATCGTGTTCACACACTTAGCTCACACACAGTAGGGCATGTTCACACACCTCTGATTCATCCCGGATGAATCAGACCTGACACAACTCTAAGCAGTAGCAGGCATGACAAACAAACATAAATGAGTAGGCACATCAGGGCTCAAACAACTCCTACTCATGCTAGTGGGTTTCATCTATTTACTGTGGCAATGACAGGTCATGCAAAGGATAAAGGGGTTCAGCTACCGCAGCAAGTAACAGATGAATCGGTGTTGTCTTAATGCATTAAATGAGAGCAGGAGCGAGAGGGTAGGATTGTATCGGAATGAACAAGGAGGTTTTGCTTGCCTGGCACTTCTGAAGATAACATTGAGTCTTCATCAGTGTCAACGATCACATCATCGGTATCGCGTCTATCGAGAGGGGACAAATACCGGCAACACAGAAAGGAACACAATCAATGCAATGCACAATATGATGCATGCTCATGACATGGCAATATGAATGTGTTTTGAGCTAATGCAACTAGCAACAGATTAAATGAAGTTGGTTTGAATATAATATTCAAATTCAAACTCCATATGTGATTATTCAAATGCCATTTAATTGATTTGTGCTAAACATCAGCTATAAGTTGTTCTAACATGCATGAAAATGGTACAGATGGATTCCTTGAATTTTTCTGATAATTTTTCATATATAAATTATTTAATTTGGAGTTACGGTTGAATTACTATGAATTTTTGAAGTTTTGAACATTTTCTGGAATTTCCTGAATAATAATAAATCCAGAAATGAATTTACTGCGTCAGCACTGCGTCACCGTGACGTCAGCAGGTCAACAGACGCTGCTGCTGGTCAAACCTGACGTGTGGGGGCCACACGTCAGTGACACAGGGTTGTTTAACTCACTGACAGGTGGGACCGGTCAACGGCCACGTCAGCTAGGTCAATTCCAACGCGTGGGGCCACTGTGGTTAACTTAAACTAAGCAGGGGGTTAACCGTGGTTAGTTAAGGGTGTGGGGCCCACAGTCAGTGGCCAAGGCCGGGGTTAGCGGGGTGGTTAGGCCCTAATGACCGGCCACATCAGCTCTCGCCGGAGTGTAGCCGGCGACGACCACAGAGCACGGCGGGGGACGCCGGACTTGACCTAGGGGCATCGGATCGATGCGCCAAGGGCACCAGGAGGTAGCCCGCGCCCGTGCGCATCTAGGGGGACCAACGGGAGGTGCGGGGGTGGCCGGGGTTCGCCGGAGTGGAGCCCGAGGCGGCGGCCGGAGCTCGGGGTTTCGCGGGACCGGCGCTGCAGTGCACGGGAGGACGAATAGTTAAGTGCTTTGGATTCCTGAGGTTGCGGTGAGCACGCGGGTGGGCTCAGGAGCGAGCTGCGGTGGCTGTGGCCTCGGCCACGCCATGGCCGGCGGCGAGGAGCAATCGGCTCCGGTGAAAAGGCGGCTAGGGTACGGGAACGAGCGCGAGGAGGAGGGGGAATGGAAGAGTAGCTCACAGCGGATCTGGTGGAGGCAACGGCGAGGCCGGGGAGGGGCTGGAGCTCGCGAATCCTCGAAAGTTCGCCGGCGGCCGAAGGTTGGGGGCGAGCTTGAGGGCGACGCTGCAGGGCTTCCGGAGGGCCGTGGATCGGTGGGGAGGAAAAGGGGGTCGGGGCGGAGCTTCCTGGGGCGTCGGTGAGGCGTGGGGTGGCCGGTAGCCACGGTGGCTCTCGTCGGTGGCGGCGGCTCTGTTCGGTCGCGGGAGGGAGAGAGAGCAGAGGGGGAATAGGGACGGAGGGAGAGCGAGAGGGGTTCCAGGGAGAGTGAGAGAGAGGCCAGGGGTGTCGTGGCGTCTCCAGGCGCATCGAGGAGGGAGGCAACCAGGCAGGAGGTGGCCAAGCGCGACGGCGGTGAGCCACCGAGCTGCTTCGTGCGCTGGCACGGGAAGAAGACAGGAGAAGGGGGGGCCAGGTGGGCTGGGCCGGCTGGGCCGGTCCTGTTGGGCCACCAGGTGGCCTTCACAGGTAAGTCCAGGTAGGCTTCTGCTCTTTTATTTTTCTGTTCTGTTTATTTATATTTAATTTATTTTGCCACTGTTTTGAATTTTAAAATAATTCAAACAATGCCAAAAACTCCTCTGAATATTTTATATTGCTAGATGGACTTTTCCAAAAGCTTATAAAATATTTCAGGGGTATTTGAAATTATATTCTAATTATATGAATATAATTCAAATTCAAATAGCTAATGAATTAAATCCAAAGTCCCAAAAATAATTCCTTAAAAATGTTTAATATTTTGGTTGGGACCAGAACCCTTACCAAAAATTATCAAACATTTAAGGAGAGCATTTTGGAGCAATGAATGAGATATCTAGGGTTTTTGCCCCTCTTTTATTTAAGTTTTTGAGGCTTCCAAAATTCCTCAGTTCAAATTTCAGAATTTAAACATGATGCACACATGAAGCTAGCCTAGAGCACTACCAGCAGCTAGGGATGTGACAAGTTCCTTATGTTAAACATGAAATTGTTGCTATTGCACCCACGCATGATAGTCCTATTATCTTTTTGAATTCTCCCGAATATACTATATCAGAGAAGTTAGCGCTTATTAAGGATTATATTGATGAGTTGCCTTTTACTACTACACATGATGATTTTGATAGATATAATATGCATGTGCTTGTTGCTCCTACTTGCAATTATTATGAGAGAGGAACTATATCTCCGCCTCTCTATGTTTCCCATACGATAAAATTGCAAGAAACTGTTTATACTATGCATTGGCCTTTACTATGTGTGCATGAATTGTTCTTTTATGACATGCCGGTGCATAGGAAGAGAGTTAGACTTCGTCATTATATGATTTATGTTACTTTGTGCTCACTGCTAAATTACAAATCATTGTTAATTAAAATTGGCTTTGATATACCTTGGGATCCGGGTGGATTCACTACTTGAGCACTATATGCCTAGCTTAATGGCTTTAAAGAAAGTGCTGCCAGGGAGACAACCCGGAAGTTTTAGAGAGTCATTTATTTCTGTTGCGTGCTTTCATATAGTTTAAAAAAACAAAAATAAAGAGGGGAACCCAAAACTTTTCAAAAAAGAGAAGTGAAAGTGAGAGAGACGAGCATTGTGAAAGTGGGGGGCGTCCTTAAACTTTTTCAGGCCCATGGGAACTTTGTGAATCTTAATTACAGAAACTTTTCAATAAAAATAATTATCCCCTTGTACAATTCCATTGTATTATAAAAATAATGTGCCAAGGTTTGCCTTTAGGATGTTTACAATGCTTGTTGGTTTGTATGGTGCCGGACAGAAACTTTGGCTGTAGTGCACGATTTTTCATTTTTAGCTGGACATCAAATGGTTCTGATTCCTTATGCACTGTCTTGCTATAAAACTTGTTTATTTTTCCTAATTTTGGTAGAATTTTTGGGGTACCAGAAGTATGGTGTATGTTCAGATTGCTACAGACTATTCTGTTTTTGACAGATTCTGTTTTTGATGCATAGTTTGCTTGTTTTGATGAATCTATCAATTTATATCAGTGGATTAAGCCATGAAAAAGTTATATTACAGTATACAAAATGAAAAAAAATATGAATTGGTTTGCAACAGTACTTAGAGTGGTGATTTGCTTTATTATACTAACGGATCTTACCGAGTTTTCTATTGTAGTTTTGTGTGGATGTAGTGTCTAATCGAGGATGTCTCGATATGAGGAAAAGGAAGAGAGGCAAGAGCTCAAGCTTGGGGATGCCTGAGGCACCCCAAGTAAATATTCAAGTAGACTCAAGCATCTAAGCTTGGGGATGCCCCGAAAGGCATCCCCTCTTTCTTCAACAAGTATCGGTATGTTTTCGAATTTTTTTTGTTCATGCATTATGTGCAAGTCTTGGAGCGTCTTTTGCATTTAGTTTTCATTTTTATTTTATGCACCATGCTGGTATGAGATAGTCCTTGGTTGATTTATAGAATGCTCATTGCACTTCACTTAAATCTTTTGACACTAGTGCAGAACCGGGCAATAGCACCGGTTCGTAAGGCCCTGTAGTGCCGGTTACATAACCGGCACTAAATTGTGGTCACTAAAGGCCCCCCCTTTAGTACCGGTTCAGCACGAACCGGTGCTAAAGGGCAACCACGTGGCACGAGCCAGCTCCGGGGGCCTGGAGCCCTTTAGTACCGGTTGGTAAGGTAAGACCAACCGGTACTATAAGGTTTGGGGGTTTTTAGTTTTATGATTTCTTTTTCATTTAATTTTGTGTTTCCATTTTAATTCTTTTTTGTTTGCTGGTATTTTACGGTACTACACATTGTACACGTTATATATATATATATATATATATATATATATATATATATAATTTCTAGTAGAACCAATCATGCATATATATATCATCAATGTATCACAAACCACCATATTAATTAATTCACACATACACACATGTATAGCTATATACAATTTCTCCTACATATGCATGTTGCCTTCGGAGCCAGTGGCATTAGCCTAATTGGTGCCTTCGGAGCACGATGACAATTGGAAGTGGTTTTCATGGGGGCAGTAGCGGGTAATAGAATTCTCCCTTCGGATTTATGACCTGGTCGAGCAAAAATCCCGCTATTTCCTCTTGAAGTGCTTCTACGCGCTCCGTTTCTATGAGCTTCTCCCGCACCTCTTTGAACTGTTAAGAAGGAGATCAATATGCATGTATATTAGTTGTGTGAGCTAGATATCGATAATGGTGTAAAAATTGTGAATAGTGTTCTGACAAGCGTACCCATTCCTGTCTTTGAGATCTGCTCCTTTCGGACGCCATCATGCGAATGTTCTCGCAAACGCAGAATGCACACAGATCAGTCCCCTGCGCCTGCTTCAGGGCCTTTACGAGAGAATGGAATTTGATTAGATAAAAATTAATCAAGCATGATAATTAAAGAGATGGCAGTTAGCTAGCTAGCTAGTACTACTTAATTGCTTACCTTGGGTCGAAACCATCGAAGCTTTTGTTTCCATTCGCCGGGCGTGACAGCGATGAACCTTTCCCAAGCCCTGCCCGCCGACAAAGAAAATGAATAAAGGGGTTATTAAATAGTTCATATCATGAAATGACGAACTAAATAGGCCGAGATATATAGTTAATAATGATTGAAATTACCTGTTGACTATCCCATACAAGATGTTATAGTCAGTTTTTTCTGAGATTAGTGAGTCCAGTACTTTAACTGTTCCGGCGTCAACTTTAATGATACACAAGACCCAGTGAAATTTGCATGTGCACACACGTTTGCATGTCTTAATTAAGAGGCTTATGTAAGCAAAAACATGTAGCTAGCTAGTAGGCAAAAACAGAGAATTTGTAGTACAAGACAGTGTGACTCACTGGAAGTTGTAAGGAAGTAGTATATCTTGATTGTATTTGAGGCGCTTCAAGAACTCTAGCATGCTGTCCTCTACATTCTTTTGCTGACGTTGATTTATCTTCCATGTGTATTCATTAACGGTGTTTGGGTCAATGAACCCAATGCCAAAGCGTCCACCTTTTCTCATTTCATATATCTTCATCCTGCATAATACCACAGAAAAGAATATACTAAGGATAATTACAGGTAATGATTGATCAAAAGGATCACTACAGCTAGCTTGAGACTTAAATTATGGAAAGAAATCACTTACAGACAATAGCAACTGACGATAGATTTGTCGAGTGCGTCTTGATTGTATAACTGAAGCAGTTCTAAATACTCAACGGACACAGCTTTCTCATGGAAGTAATGCTCCTCCTTGACATTCACCATGAGGGACAATCGATCTAAAATCTTGGTAATGTTCATGTACCATTGATGCAATTCATACATTCTCGTTGGGAGGTTCTTGACCTTGTCTGGCGCGACCAAAGGTTGGCCCCGGACATATTTCCGTTTTATTTCATCCTCTCTAAGCAAAGGCATGGGCTCGATCTCGAGGAGTTGTCCAACAGTGATGTTGAGAACTTCAGCCTGCATTATATTCCTCCGTTATTACCACATTGCCCACCTCGGGAACATGCACTGTTTGCCCACAATAATATTGGGCGCGCGTACTGTCACCTGTTGTTGGCACAACAAGCGAGGGGATCGATTGCGCCGCCTGTTCTCCCAGCTGGGGAATGGTTTTCCCGCATTTTTTGGCAGCTGCTTCTTGTTTGCTCGATACGGTGTAGACGTGCTCGCCTCCCTTTGTAGACGTGATTGATTTAACTTCCTGATGTGGCGCTCATAGTCTGTGTCAGCAGGCTTGGGAGCTGGTGGTTGAGCCATACGAATAAAGTGGCCAATCGTTTCCTCAGGCACTTTCTCCCTTGGCGGCGGTGGCGGTTTCGGTGCAAAATGGGCTTCCACCTCGGCCTTCGATATGGCTGTGATTTCCTCCTCGGACCTGTCATAAGACCTCTGCGGAAGAGGCTTGAGGCTTGGACCATATTTATATCGCTTGCCTCCGCCTGTACTTCATGTACTACCTCGACTCGTATCGCTACGCACCATAGCTGCGGGGTGTCTCTTCTGCGATTGCTGAAGCGGCGGAGACGGCTGACGGGGCTGAGTTGGACGAGGAGGAGTGGCCTGAGGTTGTGCCGGACTTGCAGGAGGAGTGGGCGTCTGACGCTGTGGCGGACATGGAGGAGGAGGATTGTCCTGACACTTTGCCGGACTTGGAGGAGGAGTGGCCTGACACTTTGCCGGACTTGGTGGACTTGCAGGAGCGGGAGTCTGCTGACTCGGTGGCGGACTTCGACAAGGACTCGGCTGACGCGGTGTCGGTGGCCTTCGAAAGATGATGCAATACTTTTTCCATAGAATGATACGATGTTTGGCCTCTCCGAGAAAGTGCTCGCCGTCACCTCCAGCAATGTCAAGCTGTAGCCCCGAATATGGTGGGTCCACCACCTCATCAACCAAGACACGAGCATAGCCTGCTGGAATCGGGTTGCAATGGAAGGTTTCCTCAGGGGGGATTTGTGAAAGCAAAGCCGTCTGCCACCTTCATGGATATGTTCTTCATTTTGACGTGTAGCTCGCAGTTAGTGTTCTCCGTGATGTCATCCACGGGGTATCTACCCAGCATTGCGTCGTCCGGGACGGAACCCACGCTGCTTCTCGGCATGGATGGGCCGGTGCTATCCAATGCTGGATCATCCGCTAGCTGCTGCAGCTGCTGAGACCCCCTTTGATGGGTAAGTGAGTCGATCTGCTCCTACTGCCGCTGGAATTTGACTGCCAATTCCGCTTGACTTGCTTCTAGGCCTTGAAGGCGTTCATAGTCCCGCTTCCTCTGCTCCTCCTCCATCTTCGTCTTCTTCTCCTCCGCAATCTTCTTTCTCGCACGGGTTCTGTAGTCGGTGTTCCATTCTGAAAACCCCTCATACCACGGAATAGCGCCCTTGCCTTGTGTTCTTCCCGGGTGTTCAGGATTTCCCATGGCATGCGTAAGCTCGTCGTTCTCTCTGTTGGGCTGGAACACCTCCGATCGTGCCTCTTCTATTGCAACAAGTATCGCATCGTCGGCTCCCTTCAGACTTGCCCTCGTCGAAACATTGCCTGTCTCCGGGTCCAACTCCCCCCCATGCGCATAGAACCAAGTCCTGACCCTGGGGGGCCAGCTCTTAGTAGCCGGAGTGACACCTGCATCCTCCATCTCTTTCTCAGACTTATCCCACTTAGGCATTGCCACCGCATAGCCACCTGGCCCCAGCTTATGGAACTTATCCTTTTTTCGGCATTCTTCTTGTTTATTCTCGACCGTTCCTTAGCTACTTCCGAATCCTTGAATTTCACAAAATCGTCCCAATGATCACGTTGGTTCTCTAGTGTTCCCTTGAATACTGGAGTCTTCCTTCCTCCCTTGACGTACTTCTTCCATTCACGATTCTTGTGGTTCTTGAATGCAATCGCCATCATCCTAAGAGCAGCCTCCTTGACTTTCTGCACATCTGCTTCTGTGAAATGATCTGGTAGGGTGAAATGTTCCATGAGAGTATCCCAAAGCAGATCTTTTTGATTCTTGTCGACAAAAGTAACATCTGGACGTGGCTTTGCTAGCTCTCTCCATTCTTGAAGTTTGATCGGGAGTTGGTCCTTCACAAGAACTCCGCACTGACGAACGAACTTGTCCGCAATCTTCTTAGGCGCTAATGGTTTGCCAGTAGGGCTGCATGCCTCGATATTGTACTTTACGCCCGGCTTCAACTTTTTGTTCGGGCCTCATTTTGTCATTTTGCCTGAAGATTTGCTCGATCCGGATGGCTGAAAGAACAAAGATCGATTCGTTAATATATCTTCAAGTCATTTAAAACATGTGATGATCACCAGATGCCTGCTTATATAAATATATATACCTCGCCGGTCTTTGTTGTTTCAGGATCAACATGTTCTTTGTCATCGTCATAATCGTAGTTCATGACTTCATCAATTTGGTCGTCGCGATCGAATATCATATCACCCTCTCCGGTGTTGTTTAGAAATTCAGAGCCGTCATAATCTTCTTCATTCTGATTATCATCTGGCCCGCGTATCATATCGAACATGGTCTGTTCTCCCTCTCTGTCGGTATTGTCTGCCATAGCTTTTGTTTAACTAATCCAAAAGAAATATAAAACAATTTAGTATTCAAATTACATCGTCTCGAATAATAGATATAATCTCGAATACATCGTCCAGAATAATAGATATAATCTCGAATACATCGTCTCGAATAATATATAATATTGAATAGTACATCACTGGCTATTAGCTAATAAAGATCGAATACTACAGAAGAATCTAGGACACTCGCGGTTCCTCCGGCGCGGACGATGGACACCCAAAGAGAAGGAACCCTCACAGGATCATAGCTGAAGTGAGATCCCCGAAGAAACTGCCATGTATTGGAGAACCTGCCGCCCTCTAACGCAACCATGTAGCGATGGACGTGCTCGTCCTCCTCCCTGACACGGCGACGTACCACCTCCGGCGGGGTCGGGTCCCTCCGCACCGAAACTGGCCCACACGAACGCCACCAAACGAGATCAGGATCGACGACGGGACCCGGGGCCGGGTTCCTCATCAAGCGGCGCGCCCTTCCATGCAGCACCTCCCAGTGCCAGCCCGGCGGAGCCCAGTCCCGGACATGGGTCGGCTGGACGTCGTCGCAGACGGGTCGACGGCGAGGATGCGGGCCGGGCATCGTCGAGAACAAATACTAGCTATATGCCCGCAAAAAAGTTACATTTTTTTAATGATTGGATTTTGATAACTAAAATTTCTAACATTTCTATATAACACTAATTATGCTAATCTAAATAATCTAAATAACACTAAAATTTCTAAAATTTCTAACATTTCTATATAACACTAATTTCTAACATTTCTATATAACACTAATTTCTAACTGATTAAACACTAATTATATCCATCTAACATGCATTCATACATATATAATAGTGAAAAAATAATAATCTAAATAATCTAAACTAATTGAACATACAAAATACGTGTGTGTGTGTGTACTAATTAAACACTAATTATCTAAACTAATTAAACATACAAAATAATAATCTAAATAATCTAAACTAATTAAAGACTAATTATCTAAACTAATTAAACATGCTTGTGTGTGTGTGTGTACGGGCTCGGGGAGGGCTCACAGCGGGCGACGGCGACGGTGAGGCGACGGCGAGGTGACGGCGAGGCGAGGCGACGGCGAGGCGACGGCCGGGGCGGCGACGGCGGGGACGGCGCGACAGGGACGGGGACGGCGCGATGGGGACGGGGACGGCGCGACGGGGACGGGCCCGGGGCGGCGACGGAGACGAGGGTGGCGACGGGGACAGGGGCGGCGACGGGGACGGGGGCGGCGACGGAGACGAGTGGCGACGGAGACAATCGCGGGCGGCGGCGACGGCGACGGAGACGACGGAACAGAGGAACAAACAGAGGGAAACTGAAATTTTCGTAGCTATTGTATATATAGAAGGCACCTTTAGTACCGGTTGGAGCCACCAACCGGTACTAAGGGCCTGTTTTGGCCAGGCCAAGCGGCGGGAAGCGACCCCCTTTAGTACCGGGTGGTGGCACAAACCGGTACTAAAGGCCCCCCTTTAGTACCGGTTTGTGCCACGACCCGGTACTAAAGGGGGTGCGCTGGCGCAGGTGCGGTGCGGCAAGTTTAGTCCCACCTCCCTAGTCGAGGGGCTACCGCACTGGTTTATAAGCCCCAGTGCGGTAGCTCTCTCGAGCTCCTCTCCTAACCAGGCCTACTGGGCCTACCTGTCCCCTTCGCCTAGTGGGCCTACTGGGCCTTCGCGGGCCTGCATCCTGGCCCAACGAAAGGTTGTGTCGCTAGTCGTATGCAGGCCGCTTTGGCCCAGTAGGCGGGCTTTTTTTTCTCAATTTTTTTTGCTTTATTTTTTTTGCTTTATTTTTTTTTGTTTTATTTATTTTTGAGTTGTTTTTTTGCTGTATTTAGTGTTTCTTTGTGAATATTTTTTGCTTTAGGTACAAAAAATTACTAACTTTCTGTTAGTGCCGGTAGATTTCAAATTTGAATAGTTTAAATTTTGAATTATTTGAAACTTGTGTGAATCACTAGTTTGTGAATAACTTAACTTTGAAAAAAGTTTTTTCAGTGATTCTTTTTTCTTATGTTTAATATTAGTGTGTTTTATCATTATATTCAATTTAGTAATGCTTAGGTTATTTAAAAATGAAATGCCTTTGTAACAGTTCAGTTTTCGTCGAAAACCTTGATACTTCGAAAGAGATTGTCATTTTGTACACGAAGTGCATCCAGTTTTTGCCGTAACCCTCTCTACTTTCTTGCACATGCTATTTGTATGAAATTATGATACCATGCCAACTTTCAACCTTTTCTGAGTTCATTTGAATTGCTTTTCAATTTCAGGGTCATTTAGCTGGAAAAAGTCAGTAAATGCATGAAAAGAATTTGTTTGCACATAAAATTTCTTCGCGTTTCAAATGCCAAAACACATAACTACCCTAACTATTACAGAGATTCCCTCCTGGGTGTGAAACACAGAAGAAAGTGATGATAGTGAAGCCGATCACATCCCAAATCTTTGGGTGTGAAACTTTTTCTTCGTGTGTGTCCCTTTGCGCCGTAACCATGGAAATTCTTCATCATTTAACGGGATGCTCGGGTCAATATTCACTGTGAATGGAGCAATTTCATCAAACTTTTCATAATCTTCTGACTTGTCTGTCTTGTCATCCACTCCCACGATGTTTCTCTTCCCAGAAAGAACTATGTGCCGCTTTGGCTCATCGTATGATGCATTTGCTTCCTTATCTTTTCTTTTTCTTGGCTTGGTAGACATGTCCTTCACATAGAAAACCTGTGCCACATCATTGGCTAGGACGAATGGTTCATCTGCATACGCAAGATTGTTGAGATCCACTATTGTCATTCTGTACTGCGGGTCTTCCGTTACCCCGCCTCGTGTCATATTGACCCATTTGCACCGAAACAAAGGGACCTTTAAACCACGTCGATAGTCAAGTTCCCATATGTCCTGTATATAACCATAATATGTTTCCTTTCCCGTCTTGGTTTCTGCATCAAAGCAGACACCACTGTTTTGGTTGGTGCTCTTCTTATCTTGGGCGATCGTGTAAAATGTATTACCATTTATCTCGTACCCTTTGAAAGTCATTATATTCGAAGATGGTAACTGGGACAGCAAGTACAGGTCATCTTCAATAGAGGTGTCATGCATGGTACGTGTCTGCAACCAGTTGGCGAAACTCCTGGTTTGTTCACGTGTAATCCAGTCATCAGACCGCTCCGGGTGTTTCGAGCGTAGCAAATTCTTGTGTTCATCCATATACGGAGCCACCAAGGTGGAATTCTGTAGAACTGTGTGGTGTGCTTCAGTGAGAGAATGTCTGTCCATACATATTATTTGTTCCCCTCCTAGAGTGCCTTTTCCATCCAGTCTGCCCTTATGCCGTGATTCAGGAACACCAATTGGCTTAAGGTCAGGAATAAAGTCAATACAAAACTCAATGACCTCCTCATTTTGATGGCCCTTGGAGATGATTCCTTATGGCCTAGCATGGTTATGAACATATTTCTTTAAGACTCCCATGAACCTCTCAAAGGGGAACATATTGTGTAGAAATACAGGACCCAAAACGTTAATCTCTTCGCATAGGTGAACTAGGACGTGCGTCATGATGTTGAAGAAGGATGGTGGGAACACCAACTCGAAACTGACAAGACATTGCACCAAATCATTCTGTAACCTTGGTATGATTTCTAGATCGATTACCTTCTGAGAGATTGCGTTGAGAAATGCACATAGCTTCACAATGGCTAATCGAACGTTTTCCGGTAGAAGCCCCCTCAATGCAACCGGAAGTAGTTGCGTCATAATCACGTGGAAGTCATGAGACTTTAGGTTCTGGAACTTTTTCTCTGCCATGTTTATTATTCCCTTTATATTCGACGAGAAGCCAGACGGTACCTTAATACTGAGCAGGCATTCAAAGAATATTTCCTTCTCTTCTTTGGTAAGAGCGTAGCTTGATGTATGCCGTCTTCTCTGTGCATATGTTGCTGGTCCTCCCATGCCTCAGGTGTATCTTTTGTCTTCCCATACACGCCCAAGAAGCCAAGCAGGGTCACGCAAAGATTCTTCGTCACGTGCATCACGTCAATTGCAGAGCGGACCTCTAGGTCTTTCCAATATGGCAGGTCCCAAAATATAGATTTCTTCTTCCACATGGGTACGCGTCCGTCCGCGTCCTTCGGAACAGGTTGTCCGCCAGGACTCTTTCCAAATATCACCTTCAAATCCTTGACCATATCATGTACATCAGCACCAGTATGGTGGCAAGGCTTCGTCCGGTGATCCGCCTCACCTTTGAAATGCTTGCCTTTCTTTCTTACGGGATGCCTGCTCGGAAGAAATCGACGATGTCCCAGGTACACATTCTTCTTACAACTATTCAAATATATACTGTCGGTATCATCCAAACAGTGCGTGCATCCGCGGTATCCCTTGTTTGTCTGTCCTGAAAGGTTACTGAGAGCAGGCCAATCATTGATGGTCACGAACAGCAACGCCTTTAGGTCAAATTCTTCCCCCATGTGCTCATCCCACTCACGTACACCTTTTCCATTCCACAGTTGTAAGAGTTCTTCAACTAATGGCCTTAGGTACACATCAATGTCATTGCCGGGTTGCTTAGGGCCTTGGATGAGCACTGGCATCATAATGAACTTCCGCTTCATGCACAACCAAGGAGGAAGGTTATACAAACATAGAGTCACAGGCCAGGTGCTATGGTTGCTGCTCTGCTCACCAAAAGGATTAATGACATCTACGCTTAGACCAAACCATACGCTCCTTGCGTCATCTGCAAACTCCTTCCCGTACTTTCTTTCGATTTTTCTCCACTGCGACCCGTCAGCGGGTACTCTCAACTTTCTTACGGTCTTCTCTGTGCCATCGCATCGCCTTGGCATGCTCTTTGTTTTGGAACAAACGTTTCAACCGTGGTATTATAGGAGAATACCACATCACCTTGGCAGGAATCTTCTTCCTAGGGCGCTCGCCCTTGACATCACCAGGCTCATCACGGCTGATCTTATAGCGCAATGCACCACATACCGGGCAAGCGTTCAAATCCTCGTACTCACCGCGGTAGAGGATGCAATCATTAGGGCATGCATGTATCTTCTACACCTCTAACCCTAAAGGGCAGACAGCCTTCTTTGCTTCGTACGTACTCTCGGGCAATTCGTTGTCCTTTGGAAGCATATCCTTTATCATTACCAGCAACTTTCCAAATCCCTTGTCAGATACACCATTCTCTTCCTTCCATTGCAGCAATTCCAGTGTGGTGCCCAGCTTTTTCTTGTCACCTACGCAATTCGGGTACAACAATTTTTTGTGATCCTCTAACATGTGCTGCAACTTCTTCTTCTCCAAATCACTTGCGCGGTTTCTCTTTGCATCGGCAATGGCCCGACCTAGATCATCAACGGGCTCATCTGATGCCTCTTCTTCAGCTTCTTCCCGCATTGCCGGCTCAGCTTCTTCCCGCATTACCAGCTCAGCTTCTTCCCCCATTGTTGTATCATCGTATTCAGGGAACCCATGCCAAGATAGCTGTCGTCATCCTCTTCTTCTTCATTGTCTTCCATCGTAACCCCTCTTTCTCCGTGCTTGGTCCAAACATTATAGTGGGGCATGAAACCGGACTCAAACAGGTGGACGTGAATGGTTCTTGACGTAGAGTAATTGTGACCATTCTTACAGCCAGCACATGGACAAGGCATAAAACCATCCGCCCGCTTGTTTGCCTCAGCCGCAAGCAGAAAAGTATGCACGCCCTCAACGAACTGGGGAGAGCATTGGTCATCGTACATCCATTGCCGGCTCATCTTCATTACACAACACCGAATAGACAAAATTAATACAAGTTCATACATAAAGTTCATACAACACTTAAATGCAAGAAACAAATAACTCTCTAGCTAAAGCATTTAAATGCAACAACAAATGCGATCAAGATTGCAACTAAGGTAACAACTGATCCAACAGCATAATGATACCAAGCCTCACTATCGATGGCATATTTTCTAATCTTTCTAATCTTCAAGCGCATTTTCTCCATCTTGATCTTGTGATCATCGACGACATCGGCAACATGCAACTCCAATTCCATCTTCTCCCCCTCAATTCTTTTCAATTTTTCTTTCAAGTACTCGTTTTCTCTTTCAACTAAATTTAACCTCTCGACAATAGGGTCGGTTGGAATTTCCGGTTCACATACCTCCTAGATAAAAATATCTATGTCAACTTGATGGGCATAATTTGTCATAAACACGAAATGTAACAAATAGTTTTAAAAGAGAATATACCACATCCGAATCATAACAAGGACGAGGGTCGACGGGGACGGATATCAAAACCATGGCACTATGTATAACAAACAACGTATGGGTAAGATAATTATTACATGATTAACTATATATCCAAATCACACAAACATCAATTTTTTATATAAAATTTCATGAACAAGAGGCTCACCACAAGGTGGTGCCGGCGACGGGACGGTGCGGGCGATCGACGGTGGTTACGAGGAGATTTAGAAGGCACTAAGTAAACCACACCTACATATGCAAACTAAGTGTTATTTTTGACCTCAAATTGCATATAAATCAAATACTAGCACATATATATATTTCCTCCCAAATTACTAAACTCACAAATTAATAACTATATAAAGCATTGCAAGAGCTAATCTAGCAGTGAGAGATGAAAGGACAAAGTTGCTAACCTTTGTGATCACTTGAATGGATGGGGGCCTTCAAATCTTGACAAATTTTGGGCAAAATGTGTGATGAGCTCGAGGGGAAGAGGAAGAACAGAGAGGAGAGGAGAGGGGAAAGGGGGAAGAACAGAGCGAGCTGGACGAAGGGTTTATATGCAGGAGGACCTATAGTACCGGTTCGTGGCATGGACCGGTACTAAAGGTGCTGGAGGGGGCCCAGACTGACAACATCATGCCACCACCCTCATTAGTACCGGTTCATGGCACGAACCGGTGCTAAAGGTTAGCCACGAACCGGTACTAATGAGAGCGGCCCGGCTAGCCGTTGGAACCGGCACTAATGTATACATTTGTGCCGGCTCTAATACAAACCGGCACTAATGTGCTTCACGTTTGACCCTTTTTCTACTAGTGTGAGTATGGCTTTATAGAATGCTTCATGTGCTTCACTTATATCATTTGAAGTTTGGATTACCTGTTTTTCTTCACATAGAAAACCGCCATTTATAGAATGCTCTTTTGCTTCACTTATATTTGTTAGAGCGTGGGCATATCTTTTGTAGAAAGAATTGAACTCTTTTGCTTCACTTATATCTATTTAGAGAGATGACAAGAATTGGTCATTCACATGGTTAGTCATAAAATCCTACATAAACTTGTAGATCACTGAATATGATATGTTTGATTCCTTGCAATAGTTTTGCGATATAAAGATGGTGATATTAGAGTTATGCTAGTGGGTGGTTGTGGATTGTAGAGACACTTGTGTTGAGGTTTGCAAGTCCCGTAGCATGCACGTATGGTAACCGTTGTGTGACAAATTTGAAGCATGGGGTGTTTCTTTGATTGTCTTCCTTATGAGTGGCGGTCGGGGACGAGCGATGGTCTTTTCCTACCAATCTATCCCTCTAGGGGCATGCGTAGTAGTACTTTGCTTCCCGGGCGAATAAACTTTTGCAATAAGTATATGAGTTCTTTATGACTAATGTGAGTCCATGGATTATACGCACTCTCACCCTTCCATCATTGCTAGCCTCTTCGGTACTGTACATTTCCCTTTCTCACCTCGAGAGTTGGTGCAAACTTTGCCGGTGCATCCAAACCCCGTGATACGATACACTGTATCACACATAAGCCTCATTATATCTTCCTCAAAACAGCCACCATACCTACCTATCATGGCATTTCCATAGCCATTCCGAGATATATTGCCATGCAACTTCCATCATCATCATATTCATGACTTGAGCATTCATTGTCATATTGCTTTGCATGATGGTAAGATAGCTAGCATGATGTTTTCATGGATTGTCCGTTTTTTTGATGTCATTGCTACGCTAGATCATTGCACATCCCGGTACACCGCCGGAAGCATTCATATAGAGTCATATCTTTGTTCCAGTATCGAGTTGTAATATCGAGTTGTAAGTAAATAAAAGTGTGATGATCATCATTAGAACATTGCCCCACAAAAAAAAAGCGAAAGGCCAAAGAAGCCTAAATAAAAAAGGGGGCCAAAGAAGCTCACCAAAAAAAAGGGGCAATGTTACTATCTCTTTTTCCACACTTGTGCTTCAAAGTAGCACCATGTTCTTCATGTAGTGAGTCTCATATCTTGTGCTTCAAAGTAGCACCATGTTCTTCATATAGATTGTCTCCTATGTTGTCACTTTCATATACTAGTGGGAATTTTCATTATAGAACTTGGCTTTTATATTCCAACGATGGGCTTCCTCAAATGCCCTAGGTCTTCATGAGCAAGCAAGTTGGATGCACACCCACTTAGTTTCTTTTGTTGAGCTTTCATACACTTATAGCTCTTAGTGCATCCGTTGCATGGCAATCCCTACTCCTCGCATTGACATCAATTGATGGGCATCTCCATAGCCCGTTGATTAACCGCGTCGATGTGAGACTTTCTCCTTTTTGTCTTCTCCACATAACCTCCATCATTATATTCTATTCCACCTATAGTGCTATATCCATGGCTTGCGCTCATGTATTGCGTGAGGGTTGAAAAAGCTGAAGCGCGTTAAAAAGTATGAACCAATTGCTCGGCTTGTCATCGGGGTGGTGCATGATGGGGGCATTTTGTGTGACGAAAATGTATGATTTTGTAGGGATAAGCTTGCTTTGGCCTTGTTGTTTTGAAAAGACATGATTTCTTTATTGGTACGCTCAAAGTATTATTGTTTTTATGTCAAATGATAGACTATTGCTTTGAATCACTCGTGTCTTAATATTCATGCCATGATTACACATATGATCAAGATTATGCTAGGTAGCATTCCAAAAATTATTCTTTTTTATCATTTACCTACTCGAGGATGAGCAGGAATTAAGCTTGGGGATGCTGATACATCTCTGTCGTATCTATAATTTTTGATTGTTCCATGCCAATATTATTCACTTTTATATACTTTTGGCAATTTTTTATACTATTTTTTGGGACTAACATATTGATCCAGTGCCCAGTGACAGTTCCTGTCTGTTGCATGTTTTTTGTTTCGCAGAAACCCAATATCAAACGGAGTCCAAACGGGATAAAAACGAACGGAGATTTTTTTTGGAATATTTATGATTTTTGGGAAGTAAAATCAACGCTAGACGGTGTCCGAGGTGGTCACGAGGTAGGGGGGCGCGCCCTACCCCCCCCAGGCGCGCCCCTAACCCTTGTGGTCCACCCGTAAGGCGGTTGATGCCCTTCTTTTGGCGCAAGAAAGATAATTTTATGAGAAAGATCTGGGCGAAAGATTCACCCCAATCGGAGTTACGGATCTCTAGATATAAAGGAAACGGTGAAGGGGTAGAATCAGAGAACGCAGAAACAGAGAGATAGATCCAATCTCGGAGGGGCTCTCGCCCCTCCCAAGCCATGGGAGCCAAGGGCCAGAGGGGAAACCCTTCTCCCATCTAGGGAGAAGGTCAAGGAAGAAGAAGAAGAAGGGGGGCTCTCTCTCCCTTGCTTCCGGTGGCGCTGGAGCGCCGCCGGGGGCCATCGTCATCACCGCGATCTTCATCAACACCTCCATCATCTTCACCAACATCTCCATCACCTTCCCCATTCTATCTACAGCGGTCCACTCTCCCGCAACTCGCTGTACCCTCTACTTGAACATGGTGCTTTATGCTTCATATTATTTTTCAATGATGTGTTGCCATCCTATGATGTCTGAGTAGATTTTCATTGTCCTATCGATGATTGATGATTGCTATGATTGGTTTGAGTTGCATGTTTTATTATTGGTGTTGTCCTAGTGTGCCCTCCGTGTCGCGCAAGCGTGAGGAATTCCCGTTGTAGGGTTTGTAATATGTTTATGATTTGCTTATGGTGTGTGGCGTGAGTAACAGAAGCACGGACCCGAGTAAGTAGGTTGTTTGCGTATGGAATAAAAGGGAACTTGATACTTTAATGGTATGGTTGGGTTTTACCTTAATGAATCTTTAGTAGTTGCAGATGCTTGCTAGAGTTCCAATCATAAGTGCATAGAATTCCAAGTAAGGGATGATATGTTAGCTTATGCCTCTCCCTCAAATAGAATTGCAATAGTGATTACCGGTCTAGTAACATAGTCAATTGCTTAGGGACAATTCCACAACTCCTACCACCACTTTTCCACACTCGCTATATTTACTTTAGTTGTGTCTTTATCTAAACAGCCCCTAGTTTATATTTACGTGTTCTTTACTTTCTTGCCAGCTTATTCAACGACACCTACAAAGTACTTCTAGTTTCATACTTGTTCTAGGTAAAGCGAACGTCAAGCGTGCGTAGAGTCGTATCAGTGGCCAATAGGACTTGAGAGAGTATTTGTTCTACCTTTAGCTCCTCGTTGGGTTCGACACTCTTACTTATCGAAAGAGGCTACAACTATCCCCTATACTTGTGGGTTATCAAACGCTGTGCTCCGGCCTAGCCGGCGGTGCAGCCGGTGCAGCAGGGCGACGTGGCCCGAGCCTAGGAGGCGTCATTCCTCTGGGCTGGCCCGGCGCCGGAGCTCGTTGACCTCACCGGCCTTGGGTCGGACGACGAGTATGTTTATTTAATGTTTATTTAATGTTTATTTAAATGTTTATTTAAATAAACATTGACACAACGCGCGGTGGCTCGGACTCTTTTTAATGTTTATTTAATTTTTTAATGTTTATGTGGACTTTGGCCGGTGGTTGATCAGTTTTAATATTTAATTATGTTAATTTTGAACGTGATTGTTCTTTCTTTAAAGTTCGCGTTTAAAAAATATGGGTCATATGCCAGCGTTGGATGCACGCGCTGATCCAACTGAAGAAACGGACATGGGAGTCCATACGGTTGACCCAAACAGACAAAAAGCAAACAAGCTGACGTCCATTTGAGTCGGTGAGTTGGAGTCGCTCTAAAATAGATAACACATACTCTTCCTGCTGCATGCTATCTTGCTCTCAGATCAGAGATAGACATGTGCACGGAGAGATTAAAAATCGTTCGAAACAACGTTTCACTCATCTGCGATTTGGCCTTCTCTGTAGCAGCATGGTGATTGGAGTCTTCGAAGACTTGGCAGAGGGAGAAAGATTTGTCCGTTGGCGTGGTCACATCCCTGGATACCGTGTGAACTAGCTGTTTTTTCCTTCGGAAAGGAGTGAACTAGCTGTTTACGTCAATGGTATTACCACGAGAAGGTTGTGACAAATAATTGCGTGTCAATCATATCCACGTAAAACTATGTTTATCATAGATTATCACAGATTTGTTAAGGCTCGCTAAGCCTTTAACGATTTAAAGTTAACAAAAAATATGAAATAAATAGTGGATCGTCACTCTAATATAATAAGATGATCCACCGAAGGGATTGTGACATTTATGTGCTTTCACAAAAAGAAACACAATCATTTCAGCTCACTGCGAGATAAATATATACTGAACTATTTATTTTTTAAGACACATGCAATCATAGTTTTTTAATCACTCTATTGGATCATGTTATATTATAGATGTGTTGTTTTAGTATATTTTTAAAAACTTTTGGAAACTTTTACACCGTCAAAACCTTTAACTAGTTAATGTTATATATGTAGTTGTGAACTGTTATTCGGTTTAGTGTATTGCTGTATTATTCTTTTATACACAACTGGAATGTAAAGAGGGGCTATAGATAAAATGCAAAAATATGATAGTATTTCGTTGCATACTTTCATTGAAGCATCTACAAGATTAGGTGAGGACGTGATTGCATGGGGGCCGGGCCGGGGAAGCTCGGCGTCTTCACGGTCAAATCAGAATATATGCTGGCTTTTGAAGCAGCTCACAGAAATACCGCAGAGGCGTCTAGCACTTCGCCAGATGGAAGTAGAAAATGCTGGAAATA
>NC_041389.1:82379291-82456719 GCF_002162155.2 Triticum dicoccoides
GCAATTGCTTGGAGATTGACTATTGACTCTTTGCCGACATGGAGGAATAAACACAAGATTGAACTGGAGCTTTCAAGTAGATGTCCAGTTTGTGGTATGGACGAGGAGGACAATCTTGGTGGTGGTGGCCTTCTTCTTCGTCGGAGTTGGTCGGCCGGCTGGTTGTGCTCGCATGGTCATGCAGTGACCGGCGGCTTGGCCGGTCGACGGCGGCGGAACTTGGCCGGTGGCGGCGGCAAAGTTCTGCCTCGATCCCGGGGCGGCGGCCTTGGAGGGTGGCGGCCGGTGAAGCTCGGGCTTCCCGCGGCGGCATAGCGTGGTGCAGTCCCTGTCCAAGGCAGATCTGTGACGGCGATCTGCTATGGATTGGTTCGGATCAGAGACGGTGACGAGCGCGCGGGATCCTTCTCGGCGGCTCTCACGGCTTGGCGAGGCGGGGTGGGAGCCCTCCTCCTAGGCTCCAGTGGTGGCACACTCAGGCAGTGGCCGGTGCGCCAGGGATCCCACGGTGGCACTGTTGCTATGGTTGGTCGCCAGATCTTGGCGGCTGGATCTGGGGCTTTGAAGGCGATCGAGACGGTGCACAGGTTGTTGGTTGGATTTCTTGGGACGGATCCGGGTGAAAACCTGATCTTCGGCCGATGGCCGGAGCCGGTGATGACAATGCCCTTATCATCGTTTCCTTCATGAAGGCATCATCGAGGTGAAGCTCCCAACTCCACTTAATACCTTCGGGGGAAACCCTAGATCAGTTGATCGGATGTTGGCGGCAATCATGTGTCGTAACCCCCTTGGGGGCGGCATTCTTGGAGGTGCACTCGGCTTCACGGGACTAGCGGATGGCTTCTTTGGTGGAGCGGTGCTTCATCCATACATTGATGGCGACGGATCTGGACGGCGTGGCGCAGTGCAGATTCGGAGTTCGATGTGGGAGGATGGACTCGTGCAGAAGGACGACGCTGTCTGGCGTCGTGGCGGCGTCGATGGCAGAGAGACCTGGCACGGTAGATGCAATAGTACAACTCTGAAGATGGACTCGTGGCAGGTGGCTGTGGCGGCCCCACCCGGCAGGCGTCCTGGTTGAGGAGTGCGTCGGACTGGTAGGTGCCCCATACCAGGCAGGCGTCCTGGTTGGGACCTCAGGTCTTAGATGTTTGGGTTTGGCTGCGATGTCTGTTTGGTATTAGGCCCAGACTATCAGCGCCTCTTCATCAATTGGATAGGTGTAGCGACAGTTGTTGCTTAGACGGTGGCTTCAGTCTTACTGTTGTATGACTTTGTAAGGTCTTGTGTGAATAATTAATAAAGTGGCCGTATGCATCACTCGGATGCAGAGGCCCGGGGTCATCCTCCTTTTCTAAAAAAAACTCAGGAGCCATAATATTCTCATCATGCAGGGCCTTGTTCTCGTGTAGAGACGCTCTGGAGGCGGAGTTATGTGCATGTATGGAAGGCTTATCTTTCGCAATTCAACGCTCCAATCTTCCAATTGCCATTGAGATGGACTCGACTACAGCCGTGGATTTTATTCCATGTGGTGAGGTGAATCGCTCAGTTTATGCTTCTTTGGTTAGTGAAATTAAATTCTTGTTGAGTCTTAGGTAGAATTGTATTACTCATGTGCCTTGTTGTGAAAATAAAGCGAGTGATAGACTAGCTAGTTTTGCTAGAGTAGAAGGTCGTACTATGACTTGGGTCGGTTCAAGCCCGGAGGATGTTTTGAAGTTAGTCCTTGATGATTGTAAGGACTTGGTGAATGAGTAATACAACTATTATTCCTGCAAAAGAAAGTGTATTAGGCTATTGGTAAAGACTTCTGTATGTTAGGTTCCAACTTCTGTTGTATGAAACCACAAATTTTTATTTTTGTAACTTGCTTGCTTTTTCATTTTAATTAAGGTATATCTCAGGTTTTGCTTTTTCTTTAGGAATGTTATCTGGCGAACGTTTCCAGGAAGGAGGATGATAAACAAATGCATTTTCCTAGCAGTTTTAGTTGCGGCGTGAGATCAAACAGTGACAATGTTTAGAATAAAAATGTGTCTCTGAAGAAACGGTGATGCTGTATATTTCGAAGAAAGTGTCATTCAAATATGAACAAACTACTAGAAAAAACGTACATAAGTGTCATCCCTTTCAGCGAACGTTCATCAGCTATTGCGGTCCATTTCTTTTTCACGGGAAGGATCTATCTCCAGTTGACTCCAGTTGACCGTAAGTCTCCGCTACGTCATTTCCGTGTGGATACGAGATTCTTTTTTCTGGAGGATGCTACAGAGACTTGCAGTTGTAGGCTATCGTGCTCTCACATCAGAGATAGACATGCACCGACAGATTCATACACGCCTTAGCTCTGTAGCATCGGAGTCGTCGGAGACTTGGCTGATAGCACACACGGAGGGCGAGAGATTCGTCCGCTCTTACATATGATCAGATTCATGTCTTTGGTGGATCTTAGTGGTCGCGTTCTCCGGTGGAGCGATTCTGTCGGGGAAACATCCCTCCGGGATGGTGAAATCAAAGCCATCAGCATCATTAACGATCCTATCATCGTAGGAGCACCAATCTTCAGCAACATCTTCATCTGCACCATCTCCTCTCAAACCCTAATTCATCTCTTGTATTCGATCTTTGTCCCAAAACCTCAGATTGGTACTCGTGGATTGCTAGTAGTGTTGATTACATCTTGTAGTTGATGCTAGTTGGTTTATGTGGTGGAAGATTAAATATTCATATACTCAAGCATATTCAGTACACATCTAATCTTGAACATGAAAGTGATTTGTGAGTAGTTAATTTTGTTTTTGAGGACATGGGAGAAGTCTTGTTATAATTAATCATGTGAAGTTGGTATTCATTCGATATTTTGATGATATGTATGTTGTTCTTTCTTTAGTGGTGTCATGTGAATGTCGACTACATGACATTTCACCATACTTGGGCCAAGGGGAAGCCATTAGGGAGTAATAAGTAGAAGATGGATTGCGAGAGTGACAAAAGCTTAAACCCTCCTTTATGCGTTATTCCATAAGGGGTTGATTTGGATCCATATGTTTCATACTATGGCTAGATTTATCTTAATTCTTCTTTCATAGTTGCGGATGCTTGCGAGAGGTGGTAATCATAAGAGGGTTGCTTGTTCAAGTATGAACAACATCTAGCACCGATCCACCCACATATCACCCGCATGCCGCCAGTTGCTCACATTCATGCCATTTGTAGAGCGTTCACTCCGTATTGACGCCGGCCTAGAGTGGACGTGACCTTTCAGTGGCTCCGCCATTGAAGCAGCGCGTCTGCTGAGGGTGCCGCCCACGACCCAATCCCGGTGTCCGCGCATGTTCAATGTCGGAGATGCATTACTAGACGGGGACGGGACAGATATCTACCTTTCCCGTTCAATGCCATTTCCGTTGGTATGCCGCCATTAAGTAGGCTCGCCGTTCGAGTAACCCACTCCGGCGCCACGCATTAACGCATTCGGACGCCTGGCCTCACCGGAATCCGCTAGTTAAAGGTGGCCACACCGGACTAACTCCACGCAACAACACTAGCCGCTCGACATCCTCCTCCCATGCGCCACATCTGCCGTGACTACAGGCGGCAACGCTTTGTGAGAGAGGGTTTCGATGGAGATGAAGCTCGACGTGGCCGCCCTTGCGGGCGCCTGGCAGAGCTGCCATGCCAAGGGCGGCATGCCGGCCAGCTCGCCCGAGGTCTCCAACAACGAGGATGACCACACAGTGGAGACGGGCTCCGACGACATTGCACCGGAGCCCACGCCTGTGCATGCCATCTTCACTATGGAGTAGGCGCAAGCGCACTTCAACGTCGCGATGGCGGAGGAACAGCCTGCACCGACACCTATATGTCGGTGTTCCAGTAGGCGCAACAGGAATAACAGTACAACATATTCTTCCTGGAACAGAACCGGCAGGCAGAGGGCCAAATTGGTAGCGAGTGCGCAAGCCAGGAGGCCATGGCGGCCATGGCCACAGGGAGCCCCAACTTCTTCGCGGAGCAGCATGCAATCTACGATGACGCCCACGCTCAAGCCCTCGGTTGCCAGGAAGCGGCCACAGCGGAGGCGCAGCTACATGCGATCGTGGATGAGAACAACACCAGCTACGCGTCCTATGCGCCGCCGACGAACTTTTGGGCGGCCCGGTGGGACGAGGACAGCGTCGGCACCACCATATACATAGTGTGGACCTCACGTCCACTGGTGACGGACAAAATGCGGATTCCTTCGAGGATGAGTAGGGCATGCGAGGCAGTAGGGCCTTGTGTCCCATGTGGGCCGGTTTGTCTTTCATGTTCTACTCTTCCTTGCCGGAGACCGCAGCTTTATTTCATCAGTCTTATCGCTAGTGCTCATGAAGACGGCGGATGAAGGTGTCTCAGCAAGGGACAAAAAAGTGCTGAGATGCTAGCTGCCGCTGTAGCTAAATGTTCGAAATGTAATGAAAATATGCCGTGTTTGTATGAATGTCGTCCGGTTTATATGAAATCATTCGTGTTTACACAAATTTTGTCTAGTTAGTTCAAAAAGTTGTTGAAATGTATGCAGGCAGTGTTGGATAGCGGCTTCCGGCATCATTGTCCGCGGACAGATGCCTGAGCAAATTTGCGGGTTAGTGTTAGAGATGCTCTAATATCATGCTTGCTTTTCCATTTTAATTAATGTATATCATTTCCTTTTCTTTTTTTCTGGGAAAGTATGTGCAGTTGACCGTAAGTCTCCGCTACCTCATTTTCGTGTGGATGCGAGTTTCCTGTTTAGTATGGAAGAAGCTAAAATAGAGAGTTTACCCTTGCAGTTGCATGCTATCATGCTCTCACATCAGAGATAGACATGCATCGAGAGATTCATACGCCTTCTCCACAGCAGCGTAGTGAGCGGAGTCGTCGGAGACTTGGCCGATTGCACAGGCAGAGGGCGAAAGATTCGTCCGTCTGCGTGGCCACGTCCTCTTATACCGTGTGAACTTACAGATGATCAGACTCATCTCTTTGGTGGATCTTAGAGGTCGCGTTCTAAGATGTCGTTGTGCCTCTCGTTCGCGCGGAATTAATCAAAGCCAAGGAGAGGGTTACATCAACGGTATTGCCTTGAGACGGTTGTGACAACCGTCGAGGCTCTGCAGGGATATTCTCCGTTTAGTTAGTTCACGCGCAGAACGTCGGGGTAGCTTCCCAGAAGACATGGTGGATTTTGCAAGTCGACTTCGCTGATGCGGAGTGCCAACGACCAGATCCACGCCGCGATAGGGGCGGCCCGTAGATTGCTGTGTCTAGGGTGGAAAGATATCCCATCAATCTGCTAGAGTCATTCTGGCCTGACGTGAAGTACCGGCTAGTTGTGCCATTAAAATAGTGATTTAAACATCACTTAATGTAGAGAGTGAAAACTCTTGTCCTGACTTCATTTGACCGGGCTCAGCATGGACACACTTATGTCCTTGTTGGAAGTGTTGTCTTTTGCTAATACATGAGTCTTCATCGGTGGGTGTCGGCAATGAGGATGATAATCCTTGTTTAGGATGTCCAAATTTAGCGACAGGCTGCGAGGGCACTTATCCCTTCTGGAAGACGTTATTGCGGAAGAAGTTGACTTAATTAATCGCCGATGTGCATATTTTATACTATATTTGTTAGAGCATTTGGCCTCGTTGCCACCCAACTAGTTCAATAAAATGAATATGACCACGTTGATGTAGAGGCCAGGAGTCTCAATCTCGTTTTCGAAACTAAAAAGTTGCGTTAGTTAGAATTAAGTTAAATAAGGAAATCTTAGTGGACTTGGGTGTGAGAGTAAGTGGTTGGAAATCAAGTGGATATTGTGGAACTTTTTCCACAATAAAGTGTTATTTAGCCAAGTGTAGAAGGATTCTGCTATCCTGAAATATCATTTTGCTTAGCGGAAAATACCCTAACGCACCTAGTTATAGATGGACCTGATTAAAAAGTTTTCGTGTTTTTAGCAATTTAGAAAAAAAAGTCAAAAATCTACAAAACTTTTTCCGAACAAACTTGACCTGCTGGTGTACTCATATAAAATTTCGACGAAGAAAAACTCCCTAAAAGATCTGAGCGAAAGAAACAAATTTTTCAAGAATTATATAGTGAATAGTAACTCTATTGTAGTGATGATTTTGTTTTTTTTTCACGTACAATACCACAAAAGTCATTTCTTTGCAATTTTTGTTACACGGGTGTAACGCTTGAGCATGTCCGTTGTCAAAACACTTCTTGATTTTTGGACCATTTTTGCACTTATATACTAAAAAAAAAGGCTGCACCTACCCGCAGGTTCCATTCGTTCCCCTCCTTTGGTTAGCTCGCTTGTTTACATGGAACCAAGAGTAACATGCACATGGGCTGTTGCACGATGGCGTCATTCTAATTTTGCAAGGGTGAAATGAAAACTAGAATGGTCTCATGCGCAAAAAAAGAACAAACTAGAATGGTCTATTCGGACTTTCCCCAATTTTCCAAAGTTCACTCTCCTCCTCAACGAGGTTGCTACAAGAGTGACACATCCCCACAAGCACTGGTTTAGGGTCATATGGTTTCTAAATGAAAAAGTAATGTCGCCGTACTACTGTTTGGGGAGTTGATAAGTTAATTCATGTGGATATCTACTTGCCGGACTACCTAAACCGGAGGCGGTTATAGTGCCCTCCCAAAGCTTCGTAAAAAAATATCACAAGAAATAGTAGAGGATCAAACTCTATCTCTAAATTAAAATAGGTGTTTTACTACCAATCACTAGCTTTACTTTAGGCACAACACTCATACTGGAGAAAATGCCTTGAGCCAAGGTCGGAGCACCAAGCACTAAAGTATGTGCCCCGTGAATTAGTGATTGCTTCTCCACGAAGTTCATACCAAGCGCTACGACGCTGAAGTGTGTAGCCGATGCCATTTTCCCAGGAAAAGCTTGAATGACCTTCAACAAAAGGGTACATGTACTCAAAACCGCGATTCATGGCCATCAAGCCTAATGACCCAAAAATCTAGAAGACCATACGTTCATACAAGCCCAACCCGAATATCGCTAGAGGAACGTCCTGAAGCCCAACTCCGGGTCATCTACTAGGGATGGCATAGCCTTCATTGCGATAGAGATGTTTTTTCAAAATTATGCTTTCACCCTACTTTATAAATAAAGCATCTATCTATGTTCATACAAAAAGTCATCCAAGTATGGACAAAGGAACTAATAAGCATGTTAGGGAAACAACACAAACATGCAAAAAAAAATACAAGACACCTCAGGGGAGAGGTGTCAACATCTAGGGACTGTGGAGAGCTGATGACTGGCCAACTGCAGCCAACATGCCACCCATTTGGCCATGTCCTACCGCCTATAGAGAGGACACCACTGAGCATACAAGGCAACATTATAAACATGCAGTCAGTAGAACATTGCAACAAGACCTTCCCAATAACCATACTATTATGAGTTGTCCATAAGTTCGAGGTCATCGCCATGAGCACAGACCTTAAGAGGTGTCCCTTCTTTCTTTTTCTTTTCTTTTTGACGGAAACACTCTAAGGGAGGCCCCTACAACATAACTGGTGCGATAAACCTAAATTGTAAGTACCATACCTTAAACCCAGGTGGATGGAAAGACATCAACCTCTTTTCACCACTATGATATGCCCTTAGTCTACAGACGTCTTCTTCTTCCGCAAAAGAGAATGTTGTCGAAACTGTGAACAAATTAACTAAACACTTCAGCACTCCATCATCTTCTCTTGTATCCAATATTTAGAGAATCATGCATCTCACTGGTGAGAGCACAACTTTGTGCGTGACATTTGCACTGGTCTACAATTTCCATGATAAAAAAGTGTTTGGCAAAGTCAAGAAGACCTACGCTATTCTAAAACATCATTTTCACCGTTTCACTTGTTTATATGGGGTCATAGCCACAATCACGTGGATACACCATCTTCATGTGTTTTTCTTTATGTTTTCCTTGAGGGTCTAAGCGATACAAAAAAAGCCAAAGCCACAACCGGCTGGCATAAAAATATAGAAGCACTATATGCCTATCCTATTACATGACCGCCATTCAAACCGGTTGAAAATATTCCGTGCTACCATCTCCCATCGGGTAGACGTAGTAACCAAACGCTCCCTGGCCTCCGTCGGAGTGAGTAGCGACCACATACGGATCAACGCAGTGGCCCTGAAGATAACCTGCAAAAAAGTGCATGTTTGTTGTTCTGTTAAAAACCAGATCATTTCTGCAGTTCCAGACTGCCCATAATAAAGCACAAACACCTACACGAATGTGCCTCGCTGTATCTGAAGCTATCCCATCGAGCCACGTCCCAAATAACGTGTTGATAGAACACGGCGGATTAATATTAAAAGCAATATGAACCGACCGCCACAAAATCTTGGCCAGCGGACAATCAAGAAAGAGGTGTTTGATAGATTCGTTATGGTCGCAAAAACTGCATCTTGCAGAACCAATCTAGTTACGTTTTGCCAAATTATCCTTAGTCAAAATAACTTGTTTATGCACAAACCACATAAACACTTTGATTCTCAAAGTGACCTTAACTTTCCAGACATGCTTCGATGAAGGAATCACGCTAGAGTTAATAACATCCAGATACATGGATTTGACCGAGAACACTCCGTTCTTAGTGAGTTTCCAACACAGCTGATCTGGCTATTGAGACAACTGGACATCCATCTATCTTCTCACAAGATGGAGCCAGGCCTCCCAACGATTTCCCACTAGCATCCTCCGAAAATGAATATTGAGTGGGGTGGAGTGGAGAACTGTTGCAACGTAAGCATCTCTACGTTGAACAATGTTATACAAAGAAGGATATTGAAGTGCAAGGGGAGTCTCCCCAAGCCACGTATCCTCCCAGAACCTCGTAGCAGCTCCATTTCTCACTAAGAACCTTGTCCTATTGAAAAAGAGTGGTTTAACTCTCATCAAGCCTTCCCAAAATGGTGAGTCAGTCGGCCTCACTGTCACCTGGTGTTGGGGAACGTAGTAATTTCAAAAAATTTCCTACGCACACGCAAGATCATGGTGATGCATAGCAACGAGAGGGGAGAGTGTTGTCTACGTACCCTCGTAGACCGAAGCGGAAGCATTGACGCAACATAGAGGAAGTAGTCGTACGTCCTCCCGGTTCAACCGATCCAAGCACCGTTACTCCGGCACCTCCGAGTTCTTGACACACGTACAGCTCGATGACGCACCCCGAACTCCGATCCAGCAGAGGCACGGGGAGGAGTTCCGTCAGCACGACGGCGTGGTGACGATCTTGATGTTCAACTGTCGCAGGGCTTCGCCTAAGCACCGCTACAATATGACCGAGGTGTAATATCGTGGAGGGGGCACCGCACACGGCTAAGGAACGATCACAATGATCAACTTGTGTGTCTATGGGGTGCCCCCCGCCCCCGTATATAAAGGAGGGAGGGAGGAGGGGGCCGGCCTAAGGGGAGGTGCACCCTAGGAGGGGGAAACCTACTCCAAGTAGGTTTCCCCCCTCTTTTTCCTAATAGGAGTAGGAGAGGGAAGGAAGAGGGGGGAGGAGAGAAGGAAAGGGGGGGCCGGCCCCCCTCCCCATTCGGATTGGGCTTGGGGGGGCGCCCCCTCCTTTGGTCCTTCCCCCTCCCTTCCACTAAGGCCCAATAAGGCCCATATACTTACCGGGGGGTTCCGGTAACCTCCCGGAACTCCGGTATCATCCCAATCTCATCCGGAACCTTTCCGGTGTCCAAATATATCCGTCCAATATATCAATCTTCATGTCTCGACCATTTCGAGACTCCTCGTCATGTCCGTGATCACATCCGGGACCCCGAACAATCTTCGGTACATCAAAATACATAAACTCATAATATAACTGTCATCGAAACCTTAAGCGTGCGGACCCTACGGTTCGAGAACAATGTAGACATGACCGAGACACGTCTCCGGTCAATAACCAATAGCGGGACCTGGATGCCCATATTGGTTCCTACATATTCTACGAAGATCTTTATCGGTCAAACCGCACAACAACATACATTGTTCCCTTTGTCATCGGCATGTTACTTGCCCGAGATTCGATCGTCGGTATCCAATACCTAGTTCAATCTCGTTACCGGCAAGTCTCTTTACTCGTTCCATAATACATCATCTCGCAACTAACTCATTAGTTGAAATGCTTGCAAGGCTTAAGTGATGTGCATTATCGAGAGGGCCCATAGATACCTCTCCGACATTCGGAGTGACAAATCCTAATCTCGAAATACGCCAACTCAACAAGTACCTTCGGAGACACCTGTAGAGCACCTTTATAATCACCTAGTTACGTTGTGACGTTTGGTAGCACACAAAGTGTTCCTCCGGTAAACGGGAGTTGCATAATCTCATAGTCATAGGAACATGTATAAGTCATGAAGGAAGCAATAGCAACATACTAAACGATCGGGTGCTAAGCTAACGGAATGGGTCATGTCAATCAGATCATTCAACTAATGATGTGACCTTGTTAATCAAATAACAACTCCTTGTTCATGGTTAGGAAACATAACCATCTTTGATTAACAAGCTAGTCAAGTAGAGGCATACTAGTGACACTCTGTTTTTCTATATATTCACACATGTATTACGTTTCCGGTTAATACAATTCTAGCATGAATAATAAACATTTATCATGATATAAGGAAATAAATAATAACTTTATTATTGCCTCTAGGGCATATTTCCTTCAGTCTCCCACTTGCACTAGAGTCAATAATCTAGATTACATAGTAATGATTCTAACACCCATGGAGTCTTGGTGTTGATCATGTTTTGCTCGTGGAAGAGGCTTAGTCAACGGGTCTGCAACATTCAGATCCGTATGTATCTTGCAAATCTCTATGTCTCCCACCTGGACTAGATCCCAGATGGAATTGAAGCGTCTCTTGATGTGCTTGGTTCTTTTGTGAAATCTAGATTCCTTCGCTAAGGTAATCGCTCCAGTATTGTCACAAAAGATTTTCATTGGACCCGATGCACTAGGTATGACACCTAGATCAGATATGCACTCCTTTATCCAGACTCCTTCATTGGCTGCTTCCGAAGCAGCTATGTATTCCGCTTCACACGTAGATCCCGCCACGACGCTTTGCTTTGAACTGCACCAACTGACAGCTCCACCATTTAATGTAAACACGTATCCAGTTTGTGATTTAGAATCGTCCGGATCAGTGTCAAAGCTTGCATCAACATAACCATTTACGATGAGCTCTTTGTCACCTCCATATACGAGAAACATATCCTTAGTCCTTTTCAGGTACTTCAGGATGTTCTTGACCGCTGTCCAGTGATCCACTCCTGGATTACTTTGGTACCTCCATGCTAGACTTATAGCAAGGCACACATCAGGTCTGGTACACAGCATTGCATACATGATAGAGCCTATGGCTGAAGCATAGGGAACATTTTTTCATTTTCTCTCTATCTTCTGCAGTGGTCGGGCTTTTAGTCTTACTCAACTTCACACCTTGCAATACAGGCAAGAACCCTTTCTTTGCTTGATCCATTTTGAACTTCTTCAAAACTTTGTCAAGGTCTATGCTTTGTGAAAGTCCAATTAAGCGTTTTGATCTATCTCTATAGATCTTAATGCCCAATATGTAAGCAGCTTCACCGAGGTCTTTCATTGAAAAACTTTTATTCAAGTATCCCTTTATGCTATCCAGAAATTCTATTTCATTTCCAATCAATAATATGTCATCCACATATAATATTAGAAATGCTACAGAGCTCCCACTCACTTTCTTGTAAATACAGGCTTCTCCAAAAGTCTGTATAAACCTAAATGCTTTGATCACACTATCAAAACGTTTATTCCAACTCCGAGAGGCTTGCACCAGTCCATAAATGGATCGCTGGAGCTTGCACACTTTGTTAGCTCCCTTTGGATCGATAAAACCTTCTGGTTGCATCATATACAACTCTTCCTCCAGAAATCCATTCAAGAATGCAGTTTTTACATACATTTGCCAAATTTCATAATCATAAAATGCGGCAATTGCTAACATAATTCGGACAGACTTAAGCATCGCTACGGGTGAGAAGGTCTCATCGTAGTCAACCCCTTGAACTTGTCGAAAACCTTTTGCAACAAGTCGAGCTTTGTAGACAGTAACATTACCGTCAGCGTCAGTCTTCTTCTTGAAGATCCATTTATTCTCAATTGCTTGCCGACCATCGGGCAAGTCAACCAAAGTCCATACTTTGTTCTCATACATGGATCCCATCTCAGATTTCATGGCTTCAAGCCATTTTGCGGAATCTGGGCTCACCATCGCTTCTTCATAGTTCGTAGGTTCATCATGATCTAGTAGCGCGACTTCCAGAATAGGATTACCGTACCACTCTGGTGCGGATCTTACTCTGTTCGACCTACGAGGTTCTGTATTAACTTGATCTGAAGTTCTATGATCATCATCATCAACTTCCTCACTAGTTGGTTTTGACGTCACAGAAACCGGTTCCTGTGATGTATTATTTTCCAACAAGGGAGTAGGTACAGTTACCTCATCAAGTTCTACTTTCCTCCCACTCACTTCTTTCGAGAGAAACTCATTCTCTAGAAAGGATCCATTCTTAGCAATGAATGTCTTGCCTTCGGATCTGTGATAGAAGGTGTACCCAACTGTCTCCTTTGGGTATCCTATGAAGACACATTTCTCCGATTTGGGTTCGAGCTTATCAGGTTGAAGCTTTTTCACATAAGCATCGCATCCCCAAACTTTAAGAAACGACAACTTTGGTTTCTTGCCAAACTATACTTCATAAGGTGTCGTCTCAACGGATTTCAACGGTGCCCTATTTAACGTGAATGTGGCCGTCTCTAAAGCATAACCCCAAAATGATAGCGGTAAATCTGTAAGAGACATCATAGATCGCACCATATCAAGTAAAGTACTATTACGACGTTCGGACACACCATTACGCTGTGGTGTTCCGGGTGGCATGAGTTGCGAAACTATTCTACATTGTTTTAAGTGTAGACCAAACTCGTAAATCAAATATTCTCCTCCACGATCATATCGTAGAAACTTTATTTTCTTGTTACGATGATTTTCAACTTCACTCTGAAATTCTTTGAACTTTTCAAATGTTTCAGACTTATGCTTCATTAAGTAGATATACCCATATCTGCTTAAATCATCTGTGAAGGTGAGAAAATAACAATATCCGCCACGAGCCTCAACATTCATCGGACCACATACATCTGTATGTATGATTTCTAACAAATCTGTTGCTCTCTCCATAGTACCGGAGAACGGCGTTTTGGTCATCTTGCCCATGAGGCACGGTTCACAAGTACCAAGTGATTCATAATCAAGTGGTTCCAAAAGACCATCAGTATGGAGTTTCTTCATGCGCTTTACACCGATATGACCTAAACGGCAGTGCCACAAATAAGTTGCACTATCATTATCAACTCTGCATCTTTTGGCTTCAACACTATGAATATGTGTATCACTACTATCGAGATTCATCAAAAATAGACCACTCTTCAAGGGTGCATGACCATAAAAGATATTACTCATATAAATAGAACAACCATTATTCTCTAATTTAAATGAATAACCGTCTCGCATCAAACAAGATCCAGATATAATGTTCATGTTCAACGCTGGCACCAAATAACAATTATTTAGGTCTAATACTAATCCCGAAGGTAGATGTAGAGGTAGCGTGCCGACCGCGATCACATCGACTTTGGAACCATTTCCCACGCGCATCGTCACCTCGTCCTTTGCCAGTGTTCTCTTAATCCGTAGTCCCTGTTTCGAGTTGCAAATATTAGCAACAGAACCAGTATCAAATACCCAGGTGCTACTGCGAGCTCTAGTAAGGTACACATCAATAACATGTATATCACATATACCTTTGTTCTCCTTGCCATCCTTCTTATCCGCCAAATACTTGGGGCAGTTCCGCTTCCAGTGACCAGTCTGCTTGCAGTAGAAGCACTCAGTTTCAGGCTTAGGTCCAGACTTGGGTTTCTTCTCTTGAGCAGCAACTTGTTTGATGTTCTTCTTGAAGTTCCCCTTCTTCTTCCCTTTGCCCTTTTTCTTGAAACTAGTGGTCTTGTTGACCATCAACACTTGATGCTCCTTCTTGATTTCTACCTCCGCAGCATTTAGCATTGCGAAGAGCTCGGGAATCGTCTTATCCATCCCATGCATATTATAGTTCATCACGAAGCTCTTGTAGCTTGGTGGAAGTGATTGGAGAATTCTGTCAATGATGCTATCATCCGGAAGAGTAACTCCCAGTTGAATCAAGTGATTACAATACCCAGACATCTTGAGTATGTGCTCACTGACAGAACTATTCTCCTCCATCTTGCAGCTATAGAACTTATTGGAGACTTCATATCTCTCAATCCGGGCATTCTTCTGGAATATTAACTTCAACTCCTGAAACATCTCATATGCTCCATGACGTTCAAAACGTCGTTGAAGTCCCGGTTCTAAGCCGTAAAGCATGGCACATTGAACTATCGAGTAGTCATCAGCTTTGCTCTGCCAGACATTCTTAACGTCGTCAGTTGCATCAGTAGCAGGCCTGGCACCCAGCAGTGCTTCCAGGACGTAATTTTTCTGTGTAGCAATGAGGATAATCCTCAAGTTATGGACCCAGTCCGCGTAGTTGCTACCATCATCTTTCAACTTAGCTTTCTCAAGGAACGCATTAAAATTCAACGGAACAACAGCACGGGCCATCTATCTACAATCAACATAGACAAGCAAGATACTATCAGGTACTAAGTTCATGATAAATTTAAGTTCAATTAATCATATTACTTAAGAACTCCCACTTAGACAGACATCTCTCTAGTCATCTAAGTGATCACGTGACCCAAATCAACTAAACCATAACCGATCATCACGTGAGATCGAGTAGTTTTCAATGGTGAACATCTTATGTTGATCATATCTACTATATGATTCATGCTCGACCTTTCGGTCTCCGTGTTCCGAGGCCATATCTGCATATGCTAGGCTCGTCAAGTTTAACCTGAGTATTCTGCGTGTGCAAAACTGGCTTGCACCCGTTGTAGATGGACGTAGAGCTTATCACACCCGATCATCACGTGGTGTCTGGGCACGACGAACTTTGGCAACGGTGCATACTCAGGGAGAACACTTCTTGATAATTTTAGTGAGAGATCATCTTAAAATGCTACCGTCAATCAAAGCAAGATAAGATGCATAAAGGATAAACATCACATGCAATCAATATAAGTGATATGATATGGCCATCATCATCTTGTGCTTGTGATCTCCATCTCCGAAGCACCATCATGATCACCATCGTCACCGGCGCGACACCTTGATCTCCATCGTAGCATCGTTGTCGTTTACGCCATCTATTGCTTCTACGACTATCGCTACCGCTTAGTGATAAAGTAAAGCAATTACAGGGCGTTTGCATTTCATACAATAAAGCGACAACCATATGGCTCCTGCCAGTTGCCGATAACTTCAGTTACAAAACATGATCATCTCATACAATAAAATATAGCATCATGTCTTGGCCATATCACATCACAACATGCCCTGCAAAAACAAGTTAGACGTCCTCTACTTTGTTGTTGCAAGTTTTACGTGGCTGCTACGGGCTTAAGCAAGAACCAATCTCACCTATGCATCAAAACCACAACGATAGTTTGTCAAGTTGATGTTGTTTTAACCTTCGCAAGGACTGGGCGTAGCCACACTCGGTTCAACTAAAGTTGGAGAAACTGACACCCGCTAGTCACCTGTGTGCAAAGCACGGCGGTAAAACCAGTCTCGCGTAAGCGTACGCGTAATGTCGGTCCGGGCCGCTTCATCCAACAATACCGCCGAACTAAAGTATGACATGCTAGTAAGCAGTATGACTTATGTCGCCCACAACTCACTTGTGTTCTACTCGTGCATATAACATCAAACCATAAAACCTAGGCTCGGATGCCACTGTTGGGGAACGTAGTAATTTCAAAAAATTTCCTATTCACATGCAAGATCATGGTGATGCATAGCAACGAGAGGGGAGAGTGTTGTCTATGTACCCTCATAGACCGAAGCAGAAGCGTTGACGCAACGTAGAGGAAGTAGTCATACGTCCTCCCGGTTCAACCGATCCAAGCACCGTTACTCCGGCACCTCCGAGTTCTTGACACACGTACAGCTCGATGACGCACCCCCGAACTCCGATCCAGCAGAGGCACGGGGAGGAGTTCCATCAGCACGACGGCGTGGTGACGATCTTGATGTTCAACTGTCGCAGGGCTTCGCCTAAGCACCGCTACAATATGACCGAGGTGTAATATCGTGGAGGGGGGCACCGCACACGGCTAAGGAACGATCACAATGATCAACTTGTGTGTCTATGGGGTGTCCCCCGCCCCCGTATATAAAGGAGGGAGGGAGGAGGGGGCCGGCCTAAGGGGAGGTGCGCCCTAGGAGGGGGAAACCTACTCCAAGTAGGTTTTCCCCCTCTTTTTCCTAATAGGAGTAGGAGAGGGAAGGAAGAGGGGGGAGGAGAGAAGGAAAGGGGGGGCCGGCCCCCCTCCCAATTTGGATTGGGGTTGGGGGGGGGCGCCCCCTCCTTTGCTCCTTCTCCCTCCCTTCCACTAAGGCCCAATAAGGCCCATATACCTACCGGGGGGTTCCGGTAACCTCCCGGAACTCCGGTATCATCCCAATCTCATCCGGAACCTTTCCGGTGTCCAAATATATCCGTCCAATATATCAATCTTTATGTCTCGACCATTTCGAGACTCCTCGTCATGTCCGTGATCACATCCGGGACTCCGAACAACCTTCGGTACATCAAAATACATAAACTCATAATATAACTGTCATCGAAACCTTAAGCGTGCGGACCCTACGGTTCGAGAACAATGTATACATGACCGAGAAACGTCTCCGGTCAATAACCAATAGCAGGACCTGGATGCCCATATTGGTTCCTACATATTCTACGAAGATCTTTATCGGTCAAACCGCACAACAACATACGTTGTTCCCTTTGTCATCGGTATGTTACTTGCCCGAGATTCGATCGTCGGTATCCAATACCTAGTTCAATCTCGTTACCGGCAAGTCTCTTTACTCGTTCCATAATACATCATCTCGCAACTAACTCATTAGTTGAAATGCTTGCAAGGCTTAAGTGACGTGCATTACCGAGAGGGCCCAGAGATACCTCTCCGACATTCAGAGTGACAAATCCTAATCTCGAAATACGCCAACTCAACAAGTACCTTCGGAGACACCTGTAGAGCACCTTTATAATCACCCAGTTACGTTGTGACATTTGGTAGCACACAAAGTGTTCCTCCGGTAAACGGGAGTTGCATAATCTCATAGTCATAGGAACATGTATAAGTCATGAAGGAAGCAATAGCAACATACTAAACGATCGGGTGCTAAGCTAACGGAATGGGTCATGTCAATCAGATCATTCAACTAATGATGTGACCTTGTTAATCAAATAACAACTCCTTGTTCATGGTTAGGAAACATAACCATCTTTGATTAACAAGCTAGTCAAGTAGAGGCATACTAGTGACACTCTGTTTGTCTATATATTCACACATGTATTATGTTTCCGGTTAATACAATTCTAGCATGAATAATAAACATTTATCATGATATAAGGAAATAAATAATAAAATTATTATTGCCTCTAGGGCATATTTCCTTCACCTAGGACAAAGTTGTAGAGTGAAGATACTTATTTCGCAAGATCTGAGCCCAAGTGGCCTCCGTCTCAGAAGAAAGCTCAAACAGCCAATTGCTAAGGAGACATCTGTTCTTGACGTCCAGAATTTTAATACCTAGACCCCCTTGGTCCTTCGACCTACAGATGATATCCCATTTAGCAAGCCTATATTTTCGCTTAAGCTCATCACTCTGCCAAAAGAATCGTGATCGATAGAAATCTAGCCTCTTCCTGACTCCAACCGGGACCTCGAAAAAGGATAGAAGAAACATAGGCATACTTGTGAGGACCGAATTAATCAAGATTAATCGCCCTCCGTATGACATGAGCTTACCTTTCCAACAGCTCAGTTTCTTCTCAAAATGATCCTCAATGCACTTCCATTTTCTGTTGGTCAGCTTACGATGATGAATGGGTATACCTAAATATGTGAACGGTAAAGTCCCCAATTCACATCCAAACAATTATTAGTATGCCTCTTGGTCATCATTAGCTCTTTCGAAACAGAACAATTTGCTCTTCTGGAAGTTAATTTTTAACCTGGTCAATTGTTCAAATAAGCATGACACGAGCTTCATGTTTCGCGCTTTCGCCAAGTCGTGCTACATGAAGATGATAGTATCATCAGCATACTGAAGGATGGATACACCTTCATCAACTAAGTGCGGAACAAGGCTACCTACCTGCCCCACATCCTTAGCCTGTCCTATTAAAATGGTCAGCATGTCTACCACTATGTTGAATAGGATCGGTGACATGGGATCCCCTTGCCTTAACCCTTTGTGTGTCTGGAAGTAGTGACCTATGTCATCATTCACTTTAATCCCAACACTCCTTTTTTGCGTAAAGGATTCTACCTGGTTTCTCCAGGCCTAATCAAAACCTTTCATACGCAAAGCCTGTTGAAGAAAGGTCCATTTGACTTTATCGTATGCTTTTTCAAAATCCACTTTGAAAACAACGCCATCGAGTTTTTTTGAGTGAATCTCATGGAGCGTTTCATGCAAGACGACAATCCCTTCTAGGATATTTCTATCTAGCATAAAAGCAGTTTGGGAAGGTTGCACCATAGAACGCGCAATTTGCGTAAGCCTATTCGTCCCAACCTTGGTGAAAATTTTGACACTAACATTAAGAAGACAAATAGGTCTGTACTGCTCAATGCGAACGACCTCTGTCTTCTTAGGAAGTAAATTTATCGTTCCAAAATTTAGCTGAAACAATTGAAGCTGTCCAGAGAAAAGCTCATGGAACATCAGAAGCAAGTCCCCCTTAATAAAGTGCCAACATTTTTTATAAAACTCTGCCGGAAACCCATCCGCTCCTGGAGCCTTATTATTTTTCATTTGTGCGATGGCCTCAAACACCTCTTGACACAAAATTCTCGTCCGGAGGTCCAAACAACTGCTTATAGTAGTTGGTAATGTAAACTTTCAGATTTTCTTGACCTACAATCGTCCCTTCATCCTGTTCTAGTTGGAAAATCCTCTTCTTACGATGCTTGCCATTAGCAATCATGTGAAAGAATTGAGTGTTATCATCCCCTTGGACGATTTTGCGAACCTTAGCTCGCAGTGCCCACTTCAATTCGTCCTCTCGGAGAAGTTCTTTCAGCCTCAACTCAGCCTCCATCTTAGTTTCCAGCTCGCTGATACTAAAACAAAAGTTTCGGCTTTTACTTATAGGGCTTGAATAAGTAAATGGAGCCGTTCCTTTTCAGCCTTATATATCCCATACGTGTGCTTAGCCCATCCATGAAGGAACCTTCGTAGATGACGAATCTTACACTGCCATCTTTCAATAGGTGACCTTCCTCCCGAGTCTTTAGCCCATTCTCTAGCTAACAGATCAAGGAACCCTTCTCTTTCAAACCATGCAAGTTCAAAAGAGAATGTGTTCTTGTTACCCACATGGGTTTGAGCCCCCGAGTCAAATAGTAACGGCGTGTGATCCGAGATACCTCGTGACAGCGCCTGTACTGTTACTAGGGGAAACTTTTATTCCCATTCGATGCTAGCTAAGACACGGTCTAGCTTCTCAAAAGTCAGGATTGGTAAAGAGTTGGCCCAAGTGAATTTCCTACCCGACAGCTCTATCTCTCTAAGATCCAAGCTCTCGATGATGGTATTGAACAAAAATGACCATCTGCCGTCAAAATTCTCATTATTCTTTTCATCCCGTCTTCGAATAATGTTGAAATCACCCCCCACTAAAATAGGGAGCTGCTCGTTACCACAAACACGGACAAGATCGGCCAAAAAGTCTGGTTTGAGTTCTGGTTGCGCGGCACCGTAAACCGCCACCAGAGCCCAATCAAACCCATCTGCCTTAGTTTTGACCCGAAACTTTACCGCAAAATCTCCCATAACTACACTCTGAACTTCCAAAGAGTCACACTTAACCCCAAGTAAAACCCCACCGGATCTTCCTCGCGGAGGAAGGCAATGCCTGTCGAAGTCAACACCCCCCGATAAAGTGCTAAGAAATTGGGGGGGGGGGTGAAGTTGTCCCTTCCAGTCTCTGACAGAGCAATAAAATCCAATTGATGCTCAAGAGAAGCATCCGCTAGAAACCTTCTTTTAGCCAAGTCTTTAAGGCCTCTGCTATTCCAGAAAATGCCTCTCATATTTCATCATGAATTTTTTTAGAGGTACGGATCCTAGCACTTCTACGCATAGCCGACACTGGGTAAACCTTCTGTTTCCATGTCCGCTTAGGCTTAACGCGATCCTCGGGCCGATCACCACAACCGGGCTCTGCCGAGATAACCAACGAACCATCTACATGGTTAGAGACCTCAGGAGAACCGAATCCCTCCTCCTCCTTAGTCTCAGGAAGTGAAGGGTTAAGATCCGCACACAAACCATCAAGAACCCTGACCCCTAGTGCATCAATGTCCGAATCATTCATGGGTTTAACGGCAGCTATGTTACGAATCATTTCCAACGCCCTCTCCGCTTCTAAATCAAGAATGTCATTGCATTATGAACAATCTCATCATTGATAAAATGCAAAATTGAATTTGATTTATTAACAGACATACCCGTAGAGATCTCAACATCACGTAGCTTGGCCGCCCGCTTAGCGTACCTCTGCTGCATGTCATCAACGTCCGGCTGCTCCTGCAGCCGACTGCTGATCCGCCTCCCCTCAGAAACAGGATCCGATATCCCTCTAAATGTGATGACCTCCTCGCGCAAAACTCTGCTTGGGGAAGGGCCTCCTGCCCGACCCCCAACAGTGGTAACCCGGCCTGGGACATACGGGGCCACACCAATAGATGACGACACATCCCGCGGCATCACCACGGGAGTCCCGCTGAGAACAGGTGTGGCTGACGTGCCTGAGATGGGCGAAACCAGCCTGGGTGGGTGATCCACGGAGCGGGGTGCCTGGTTGGCCACTCCACCCGACCCACCCACCGCGGCAGGTATCGACCTGGTGGGAAGGGGTGCAGTGGCCTCCTGACCGCACACCCCTTTGAAGATGGCCGGTCTCATAGGAGAGAGCAAAGCCGCCGAGCCCGCCCTTGGCGCTGACGAAGATGGCGACGCGGATCACCGGGCCACCTGCCTGCCACCTCCTGCCGAGTCATCCGCCGCAGCCTCCACCTCCAAAATAGGAGGGGGAGATGAGGGAGTGGTAGAGGCCTCCTGCCCCTCGGCTCCCCCAGCCCAACAAGCTCGGGCAAAAACAGACGCACCACTGATAACCCACAAGTGTAGGGGATCGCAACAATGTTTGAGGGTAAAGTATTCAGCCCAAATTTATTGATTCGACACAAGGGGAGCCAAAGAATATTCTTGAGTATTAGCAGTTGAGTTGTCAATTCAACCACACCTGGATAACTTAGTATCTGCAACAAAGTATTTAGTAGCAAAGTAGTATGATAATAAAGGTAACGGTAACAAAAGTAATGTTTTTGGGTTTTGTAGTAGTTGTAACAGTAGCAACGAAAAAGTAAATAAGCGAAGAACAATATGTGAAAAGCTCGTAGGCTATGGATCAGTGATGGATAATTATGCCGGATGCAATTCCTCATGTAATAGCTATAACATAGGGTGACACAGAACTAGCTCCAGTTCATCAATGTAATGTAGGCATGTATTCCGTAAATAGTCATACGTGCTTATGGAAAAGAACTTGCATGAAATCTTTTGTCCTACCCTCCCGTGGTAGCGGGGTCCTAGTGGAAACTAAGGGATATTAAGGCCTCCTTTTAATAGAGAACCGGAACAAAGCATTACCACATAGTGAATACATGAACTCCTCAAACTACGGTCATCACCGAGAAGTATCCCGATTATTGTCACTTCGGGGTTGTCGGATCATAACACATAATAGGTGACTATAGACATGCAAGATAGGATCAAGAACACACATATATTCATGAAAACATAATAGGTCCAGATCTGAAATCATGGCACTCGGGCCTAGTGACAAGCATTAAGCATAGCAAAGTCATAGCAACATCAATCTCAGAACATAGTGGATACTAGGGATCAAACCCTAACAAAACTAACTTGATTACATGGTAAATCTCATCCAACCCATCACCGTCCAGCAAGCCTACGATGGAATTACTCACGCATGGCGGTGAGCATCATGAAATTGGTGATGGAGGATGGTTGATGATGACGACGACGATGAATCCCCCTCTCCGGAGCCCCGAGCGGACTCCAGATCAGCCCTCCCGAGAGAGATTAGGGCTTGGCGGCGGCTCTATATCGTAAAACATGATGAAACTTTCTCTTTGATTTTTTTCTCCCCGAACGTGAATATATGGAGTTGGAGTTAATGTCGGTGGAGGTCCAGGGGGCCCACAAGACACGGGGGCGCGCCTAGGGGGAGGGGGCGCGCCCCCCACCCTCGTTGACAGGGTGTGGACCCCCTGGTCTTGATTCTTTCGCCAGTATTTTTATATTTTCCAAAAAGTGTCTCCGTGGATTTTCAGGATGTTCCAAGAACTTTTCTTTTCTACACATAAAACAACATCATGGCAGTTCTGCTGAAAACAGCGTCAGTCCGGATGAGTTTCATTCAAATCATGCAAGTTAGAGTCCAAAACAAGGGAAAAAGTGTTTGGAAAAGTAGATACGTTGGAGACATATCAACTCCCCCAAGCTTAAACCTTTGCTTGTCCTCAAGCAATTCAGTTGATAAACTGAAAGTGATAAAGAAAAACTTTTACAAACTCTGTTTGCTCTTGTTGTTGTAAACATGCAAAGCCATCATTCAGGTTTCAGCAAATATTATGAACTAACCATACTCACAATAACACTTAGGTCTCACAATTACTCATATCAATAGCATAATCAGCTAGCAAGCCATAATAATAAAACTCGGATGACAACACTTTCTCAAAATAATCATAACATGATATAACAAAATGGTAGCTCGCTAGCCCTTTCTGAGACTGCAAAACATAAATGCAGAGCACCTTTAAAGATCAAGGACTGACTAAACATTGTAATTCATGGTAAAAGAGATCCATTTAAGTCATACCCAATATAAACCAATAATAGTGAATGCAAATGACAGCGTGCTCTCCAGCGGGTGCTTTTTAATAAGAAGGTCATGACTCAACATAAAAGTAAATAGATAGGCCCTTCGTAGAGGGATGCAGGGATTTGTAGAGGTGCCAGAGCTCGATTTTAAAATAGAGATTGAATAACATTTTGAGCGGCATACTTTCACTGTCAACGCAACAACTATGAGATGGTTGTATCTTCCATACTACATGCATTATAGGCAGTTCCCAAATAGAATGGTAAAGGTTTATACTCCCCCAACCACCAACAAGCATCAATCCATGGCTTGCTCGAAACAACGAGTGCCTCCAACTAACAACAACCCTGGGGAGTTTTGTTTAATTATTTTGATTTGCTTTGATCTTTTTGGATCATGGGACTGGGCATCCCGGTTACCGGTCCCTTTCTCGTGAATGAGGAGCGGAGTCCACTCCTCTTGAGAATAACTCATCTAGCATGGAAGATATAGGCAGCCCTAGTTGTAACATGAGCTGCTCGAGCATATAAAGCAGAATTTCATTTGAAGGTTTGGAGTTTGGCACATACAAATTTACTTGGAACGGCAGGTAAATACCGCATATAGGTAGGTATGGTGGACTGATATGGAACAACTTTGGGGTTTAAGGAGTTTGGATGCACAAGCAATATTCCCACTTTGTACAAGTGAAGGCTAGCAAAAGACTGGGAAGCGACCAACTGAGAGAGCGACAACAGCCATCAACATGCATTAAAATTAATTTACACCGAATACAAGCATGAGTAGGATATAATCTACCATGAACATAAATATCATGAAGGCTATGTTGATTTGTTTCAACTACATGCGTGAACATGTGCCAAGTCGAGTCACTCAATTCATTCAAAGGAGGACACCATCCCATCATACCACATCATAATCATTCTAATAGCATGTTGGCACGCAAGGTAAACCATTATAACTCATAGCTAATCAAGCATGGCACAAGCAACTATAATCTCTAAATGTCATTGCAAATATGTTTACTTCATAATAAGCTAAATGAGAAACGATGAACTCATCATATTTACAAAAACAAGAGAGGTCGAGTTCATACCCGCTTTTCTCATCTCAATAAGTTCATCATATATCGTCATTATTGCCTTTCACTTGCACGACCGAACGATGTGTATAATAATAAGAGTGCACGTGCATTGGACTAAGCTGGAATCTGCAAGCATTCAACTCAAAAGAGAAGACAAGGTAATATGGGATCTGAAGTATAAAAACAATCGTGCATATGAGAGCCACTAAACATTTTCAATCTCCGATAATAGAGCTATGCTCCCTGGCAACGGCGCCAGAAGACAAGGTAATATTACTCAGATAATAGAGCTATGCTCCCCGGCAACGGCACCAGAAATTAGTCTTGATAACCCACAAGTGTAGGGGATCGCAACAGCTTTCAAGGGTAAAGTATTCAATCCAAATATATTGATTCGACACAAGGGGAGCCAAAGAATATTCTTGAGTATTAGCAGCTGAGTTGTCAATTTAACCACACCTGGATAACTTAGTATCTGTAGGAAAGTATTTAGTAGCAAAGTAGTATGATAATAAAGGTAACGGTAACAAAAGTAATGTTTTTGGGTTTTGTAGTAGTTGTAACAGTAGGAACGGAAAAATAAATAAGCGAAGAACAATATGTGAAAAGCTCACAGGCAATGGATCAGTGATGGATAATTATGCCGGATGCAATGCCTCATGTAATAGCTATAACATAGGGTGACACAGAACTAGCTCCAGTTTATCAATGTAATGTAGGCATGTATTCCGTAAATAGTCATACGTGCTTATGGAAAAGAACTTGCATGACATCTTTTGTCCTACCCTCCCGTGGCAGCGGGGTCCTAGTGGAAACTAAGAGATATTAATGCCTCCTTTTAATAGAGAACTGGAACAAAGCATTAGCACATAGTGAATACATGAACTCCTCAAACTACGGTCATCACCGAGAAGTATCCCGATTATTGTCACTTCAGGGTTATCGGATCATAACACACAATAGGTGACTATAGACTTGCAAGATAGTATCAAGAACACACATATATTCATGAAAACATAATAGGTTCAGATCTGAAATCATGGCACTTTGGCCCTAGTGACAAGCATTAAGCATAGCAAAGTCATAGCAACATCAATCTCAGAACATAGTGGATACTAGGGATCAAACCCTAATAAAACTAACTTGATTACATGGTAAATCTCATCCAAGCCATCACCGTCCAGCAAGCCTACGATGGAATTACTCATGCACGGCGGTGAGCATCATGAAATTGGTGATGGAGGATGGTTGATGATGACGATGGCGACGAATCCCCCTCTCCGGAGCCCCGAACGGACTCCAGATCAACCCTCCCGAGAGAGATTAGGGCTTGGCGGCGGCTCCATATCATAAAACGCGATGAAACTTTCTCTTTGATTTTTTCTCCCCGAACGTGAATATATGGAGTTGGAGTTGAGGTTGGTGGAGGTCCATGGGGCCCACGAGACTGGGGGCGCGCCCAGGGGGAGGGGGCGCGCCCCCCACCCTCTTGGACAGGGTGTGGGCCCCCTAGTCTTGATTCTTTCGCCAGTATTTTTTATATTTTCCAAAAAGTGCCTCCGTGGATTTTCAGGACATTCCGAGAACTTTTCTTTTCTACACATAAAACAACATCATGGCAGTTCTGCTGAAAACAGCGTCAGTCCGGGTTAGTTTCATTCAAATCATGCAAGTTAGAGTTCAAAACAAGGGCAAAAGTGTTTGGAAAAATAGATACGTTGGAGACGTATCAACCACCGGGTCCATCGGATCAACTCGATCACTCCAAAGCCTAGGAGGCGCCGAGAAAGCCCCCAAGGATCCAAGCTGCAACGTACTCATCGGAACAGTACCTGTTGACCTTTCAGTAGTAGTCTCAGCAGAGTTAGACGGACCCGAAGGCCCCTTGGCCTTATCGTCATTACTCTTAGCACTGTCATCCTGGTTCCCCGAAGCACCTCCTCCCTCGGAAGTGTCCATAGGATTATCGTCCTCAAATTCCCGAAAAAGATTGGTATCCTCATACTCGACATCCAGCTGATACAGAACGCCTTCATGCGTCCAAGGCACCACATCCGGCAAGAACTCAATGTTAGCAACACTGACAAGCAAACGTGCCATCCCATGAGCACGTGTGAACTGCATATCCACCTGTTCAGTCTTACCAATCAGAGAACCCAGGCTCCAGGTGACCAAAAAAACTATCCAAGGGAGCAGATGGCGCCTCGGAGAAATGAACCCAAATCTGAGTTAACGGCGTGCCCTGCGGCTCCTTCTTTTTCCACTCATCAAACTGCAGCACAAAACTAGTACCAGTGACCCTGCTCATACCAAACTTGAGGATTCTCAGCTGATCCTTCTTAGACGGGAAATCCACTTTGTAAGTCTGATCTGTCAGCTTGAGCAAAGACCACTGAAAATTACCCGGTGCCAACTCCCGCAACTACTGAATGATTTGTGCCTCAGTCAAAGGTCCATGAACCACCTTCACCACACCAGGGAAGGAGGTTTCAACCACGGGTGTCAAAGGTTCCACACAGGGAGACTCGAAGAACATCAACTCCGAGCAGCAGACCCCATAGATGTTAACAGAAGGTTTAGGCCCCAACAAAAGAGGACACTCTGAAGCTGTATGCTTAGGTTTCCAGCACAAGTCGCATAACTCCGCAGTGCATTCAACCAGAAAGTGACCCGGTTCACCGCAACGGAAACAGGTCAACTTCTTCTTTTGAGCCGCCCACTTGGACACCTTTTCAACCTCGGACTTCTCCGTACCTTGTTCAGAAGTAGTATCTCCAGTATGCATGGGCTCCGACAATGTAACTGCGGCCAAGGCCTGAACCGTCTCCACCGCCACTTGCGGTAGAGCCGATCCAACAGCAGCCACCTCCGGCGAGGTCGTCTACTGCTCAGAAACAGTGGTCGGCTGCCTCGGCAGAGGAGGGCGCCGCCACGGCGTCCGCGGAAACGACCCCGGAAAGGATGGTTATTCGGGCAAACCGCGCCCTCCACAAAGTTGCCAGGCGGTCATTGGAAACCCCTACCGGCATTGCCTTGATCCACCCAAGCATAGCCACGGCCGCCTCCGGTAGACAAAGAACCTTGATGCAGACCATCACCGTATGCATTATATCCATCATCGCGCCACTGACCGCGCGGAGGGTTGCGATTGTCACCCGTGAAAGCACCCGTACCACGACCATTCATGGCTTGGCCTGTCCCACCACGGCCGCCCGCCCTCTGCCTCGGCCACGGTCGTTGCGGTGGTGATGGCTCAGCCCTAGCCGACGGCGGAGGCGCAGCCCTTGGTGGGGGCGGCGGAGGTGGGGCAACCCTTGGTGGCGGTGGAGCGGCCCTCGCAGGGGGCGGAGGAGGCGCCGCCCTAGGTGGCAGCGGAGCCACCCTGGGCGGAGGCGCAGCCCGCACGGGCACCGGAGCGGCAGCGTCCGCAGCCTGCGCCGAAGCCATGCCCGCAGCCCCCGACGCATTCCTCGACGTCGGCGCGGCCCTTGATGGAGGAGGCTTGGGTGGCATCGCAGCCGCACGAACCGCGGATGGCGGGCGGTCTCCAAACCGGACGATTCCAAGGTTGACACGGCGCGAGGAGGCAGTAGGGAACCCCCGACTCCCGCGATGATGAACCCTAGAACCAGCGATGCGGCAGCAGGGAGAGAATGAACGTGCATGCAGCGGCTCCCGATCTGATGCCTCCTCATGCACGTCGCCCCTCCCAGATGGATCGCAGGCTTGGCCAGCCCCCTGGGCCTCAAGCCCAGTACTAACCAAGCCCACAACGCCATCGTTCACTTGTGGCCCGTCTCGGCCTAAAAGCGAATTCAAACATTCAATCCTTGCCGCCCGAACATCACGCACAACAGCCGCCGCCGGCGATCGCTGAGGCACAACTCGGCCTCCCTTCTTCTTTCGCCTAGTTACTCTCGTCCAGCACTCGGGACGAAAAAAGTGGGACAGCGTAACAACAGACGGAGCCACTTTTGGCAACGGTCCAATCCATGGTTCACTTTCGGCTTCTGCGAAGGAACCCTAGGACCGAGCGGAATAGAATATTTGCAGCCCTCATTAGGATTAGGCAGCGAGACGGACATTACCAAGTCAAGCTTAGGTGGCGGCCGATCATACGTGGCCTGCCGATCATCATCGTCTTCCTCCTCGTTGGCAAGAATCCAGAAGCGAACCCCAAACCGCTGCGTAGGCTTCGGTCCGTCCACCTCCGTCGTAAGATCCACAACGAGAGGTTGATCTCCGCATTCCGCAGGCACATGCACACACTCAAGAACCTCGATTTGGTAAATATCAATCAATAAACGCTTACCACTAGCAAGTTCCTCGTCGGTTCTCAGATGCCGTCCGGCCAAAATTTCTCCTTCTTCATCTCTGATCATCGTCCATCGAGACGGATGCGAGTAGATCAAACCAGTGATCCATCGCCCAGCCTCCCTTGCATCTTCGAAACGCACGCGCCATTTTGAAGGATTCAAAAACCCCCGATCCCGATCCGCCGTCGAGGAACCTCGACGGGAAACCGGGCAGGGCCGTCATGGCACTACTTATTATTACCATGGTCCCAAATTACTTGTCCTAAATTTATCTATATACGAATGTATGGAACACTAAAACGTGTCTAAGATAAGTAATGCGGGATGGAGGGAGTAGAACAAAATGATGTTTAGCCAAGTCAAGAAGACCTTTACTATTCAAAACATCATTTTCGTTAGTTCACTTGTTTACACGAGACAAGGAGCCATGGGGCCAATGCCTCATGGACACAACACGTTGATGAGAATGCATGTTCAGGGCAACGCCTTAGCTATTTAAACACTTGAAGGGTCGTTGTGAGATCACTGCATATCGAAAAGTGAGAGCGCCACGATCGACCGGGAGTAGCGATGTTGAGGACATTTCAGTTGCTGCTAGTTCTTGCACTAGTAGGAATAGTTAGAGTGAGTGGTTCCCGCGCTCATAAGAACGTCACCCACGGCCCGCACAGCTGCAGCGGCGTGGATGTCCCCTACCCGTTCGGCATCGTGGAGGATGGCGGCGGTGGCGACTACCGCGCTGGGTTCCATGTCATGTGTGACGCCGGTGAGCCGGTACTGCACACCACCGGCGGCGACGGAAAGCCCGTTAAGATCGGCAACTTCTCCATCCAGGCGGCTGAGGCCCGCGTGTGGCTGCCTGTAGTGTGGCAGTGCTACGACTCCTCCGGCAAGCCGAGTAGGTCAGACTACAGGAACCTAGAGTTCAACAAAGGGGGCGTGTACCGCATCTCCAACGCCAAGAACAACCTCTTTGTCCTGGGCTGCAAAACCACGGGCTACCTCGCGAGCCAGCCGGACCAGGGCTCCGGCGAAAGCACGTCTTACGCCCAGTTCACCGGCTGCCTCTGCTACTGCAACAACTCCCAGAGCGCGGTGAACGGTGCCTGCTCCGGGGTAGGCTGCTGCCACGTAGACATTCCGCCGGACCTCACCGACAACTGGGTGGCCTTCATGAGCTACGACCACACCGACAAGGTCAACTTCAGCCCCTGCGATTATGCGTTTGTGGCGGAGAAAAAACATTACACCTTCAACACCACCGACCTCAAGAGGGCACTGCGCCAGAACACCTGGGGCTGGGAGATGCCGGTGGTCCTCGACTGGGCCATCCGCGACAGCCCCACCTGCAAGGAGGCAAGGAAGGAGGGGTACGCCTGCATAAGCTCCAACAGTCTCTGCCTCAACTCTACCAATGGTCCTGGATACATCTGCAACTGCCGCCGAGGCTACGAGGGCAACCCCTATATTGCTGATGGTTGTACCGGTAAGTTCGTCCTGCTACACGCGACTCGAGTAGGACCGATAAATCGAATTTAGAATCTGAATATGGTACTCCCTCTGTAAATTAATATAAAAGCGTTTAGATCACTAAATAGTGATCTAAACGCTCTTATGTTAATTTACAGAGGGAGTACTTCACAATTTCTTGCAATGCTATCCGACGAACGTTTGCTAGGATGACAACCTTGGCGAATGCCTTCCCTTCTGTCGCACAGATCTTGGCGCAACATGAATGCTTCATTTTTTATTTTTTTCGCACGGATCTTGGTGCAAAGCGTACGTTCCCTTTTTATTTCGAAAAAACTAACGCCCACACGTGTAGCATCTTGCACATCGCCCACACGCGTTCATTACCACTCATTTTGCCACGTATGAACAGACGACATCAGCAGGAATCCTTTTGGTTTTCGGTATAAAATGTTTTATCTTCTAATTAAAAAATCGAATTAAAAATCGGTTCTCACCGTTAAATTCGTCTCGACGAGATCTCCAAAAGTAGACCCCATGTTGATATGTTTCGACGAAAAAATATTTTACCCAAAAATTGTCATGATGTTTACACTGTAGTTGCCATAGTGCTAAAACTAAAGTTGCCATGTGGCAATTTTAGTTTGTAGAGCATGGCAATTTTAGTTTTTTGATGATGGCAATTCCAGCACTTTGACCATGAGTTTTTTTTGTATGAACCATGGCAATTTTAAGTGCATGTATCATGGCAATTTTATTTTATAGTTCATGTCAAGTCTAGTTTCTTAATTCACCATTTTATAATATGTCAAAATTTACTTTTAAATGTAGAAGGAAATAGCTGAAATATATCATGACAACTTCAGTGTAAACATCATGGCAATTCATGTGCAATAGACATGACAACTTTTAACCCAAAAAAATTCGTTGAAATATATTGATATATGATCTAGTTTCAAAGCTCTCGTCGGGAGAGATTTAATGGTGAAAACGGATCCTCACTCGGATTTTTCATTTAATAGATAAAACATTTTAAAAACTAAAAATCCAAAAAGATTTCCACATGCACGCACGCGGTGACATGGCGCAGTCTGTGTGTTATAGGGCGTGTTGGCGAGTTTGACTTACACCGCACGTGTGGGCGTTAGCGTTGTCCTTTTATTTTTACATACGACCTCCAGCCGGAGTAGCAAGAACGCTAACCACTAGGATGAATCTAGGTTTCGTTAACAGTTTCGCTGAAATCTTTTTTTTATGTATTGAGTGAGCTGTTTTTAAATTTGTTTTTCTATTAAAAAAATCCAAAAAAACCTTCTATTATTCATTTTTGAAAGAACCAAAATCCCTATTCTTCAACTTGCTATGTGCAGTTTTATTATAGGTAGCATGGCAATTCATAGGCCTATTTTACTATAGTTTTATCTTTTCGTGAGCATGGTATGTTGTTATTAGTAACACGACAATTTTCATTTATTAAAAGCCTGATATTTTCATACTCAAATAAAAGGGCATGTTTATTTTTTGGAGGATGGTCGTTTAACAATCAAAATATGGGATTTTTATTATTCATAGGTTTCAGCTTTGTTACTAAAAGCATGACATTTTATTATCAGTAAGATTTATTATTAAGAGCAAGACAATTTTAATAGTCAATAATATGGAATTTTTATTTACAAGATTTCATTTAGTAATCAACAACATAGTATTTTTATTATTAAGAGGATGTCAATTTTAATATTAATATTATTTATTTATCATTAACATGGCAGTTTTTATTTTTAAGAGTATGCCATTTTAATAGTCAATAAAATGGCATTTTATTTTATTATTTAGAGGATGGCACTTTAGTTTTTAATGGCATGGCATTTTTTCCTTTTTTGACCATGGCAGTTCTTAAAGTTTAGCATGGCAGTTTTTCATAATTCAGATCATGGAAATTAGGGTCTTTTTGTTGTTGTTGGCATTTCTTCTGAAAAAGAAAACTTAACTGTGTCAACGGACAGAGCGAAAACTGTGTGCTATTTTTTTGGGTGAATGGGCTCGAATTTGGCCAGCTTTTTAAGGCCCAAATCGATCAACTAGTCGCTGAGCAAGCCCATACGAGCAAATATTTTCGATTTTTCTGGTGATTCCTTGTAATGTTTTCATCCATACTGTAAATTTCTCTTCATGCATGTACATACCTGTAAGTTTTTTTTAATCTAGCACATGCGTTAAAAAGCTTAAAGAATTGCCATAACATATTTTTCTTCTAATATAATAACTTTTCCTGTTCGGTCTCTTCTTTTCAAGAACATAGCCATCAAGTTATCAACATCTAGCCTGTCTCTAGAACTTTTTTGATCTTCAAGAACATAGTGTGTGCTCTTTTTATGATATTTTTTATGAACTTTCATAAGCTACTTTTGACCTTATCAAACTCCATAGTTTTTTTTTCTATAATACCACTAATTTTTTCATTTCTTGCATTTTCCATTTTAAATTTTTTTTGCTCCATTTTCCAAAAGTTAAAAAAATGAGTTCTTTACAGTCCTTCAAAACATTTCATTTTGCCGATTAATTTTAAAACTAAAGATTTTTATGCATGTTTATGCTTACTTGACCACCACATGGATGTAAATTGCACCATTTGTCGTAGCCCTATAGTTCTCACGGAAACAAAAGAAATCTCCATGCTTCTTTTTGAGTCTGAACTTTTGCATGCAATTCTAAAGAAAAAACGTCATTGAGTCAAACTAAAAAAAAAAAGCACACACTATGAATGCACCAGTAATTTAGTAAGTTTTTCTGCATTTTCTGTGGTGCAACGAAACAACCTCTGTTGCACTTCATGTGTTTTCCAGTTTCTTGGATTAAATATGCCTTGACATTTGAAATCTACTTCCATTTAACAGAAGAAACACTCGCTAGTTTGGATGAAAAAATACTATCTTTTTCTCCCTATATGCTGAATCACGGTCGTATTAGTATTGTGTTCTAACGAATAAAGTTGAAAAAATATTGCAGATATAAATGAGTGTGAGCATCTTGACCACTACTCTTGCAAGGGAGTGTGCACGAACAGACAAGGTTCTTACGAATGTACATGCCCCAAACATACACACAGTGCTGATCCGTACAAAGAAGTATGCAGCCCGAATTTTCCAACCAACGCAAAGATCATTGTAGGTATGTATGTGCCTTCGCTTCACCTCCAAACAGTGTGATGTGTTATTTGAATGGTAATACATTTTCTTCTTCTTCTGCTGAGTTGAATCGCAATACGTTATCCAAACGATATCTCTTCCAGCCTTTATGCATGTGCAGACTGGATATCATTTATTCGTCCATCACCAACAACATTTTGAACATAAATGATCTAGACTATAACTTTGACTGTTAACGCAATAAGGTGAGGAACTATCTCTATTGTATATAGTCGTACGGTCAAAGTTTTCTAGAACAGATCTATTAATACATTGACTAGAGCTACCTAGGAGATTTTCAGAAAATAATCCTAGAGATTAACTTGCAAACTAAACTATGTGAATCTAGGCAATTCTAACCAACACAAGGAACATGATATATTCTGAAGTCGCACAAAACAGTAATGCGGAAACCTAAAGTATGTTTTAGTGACAACCGGACATTGGTTTGTTTCCGGATTCAAATAGAAGCTTCTGGTCAGAAAACCGCGGTTACAAAGACCCAGCCGTTCTTGCAATTAAAGTTGCATATCCACCTAAAGCTTTTAGCGATAAATACCTGTCTATATTGTTTTACTAGGTCCTCACCTTGCGGTGGGAGATCTCATACCCTTATAAACTTGTCTTGTTCACAACTTTAATGACTTATAAGTAGGGTTATGTGCATCACAATGATGCAGAGGGCTGGGGGTTAACCTCTTTTGGACAAAAACAACCTTGATGACTCCTAAAAACTCCTAGCACACACCCTGCTAAATTAAGAAGTACTTCTTTAGTGGGAATGCAGAGGAGAGCACTCAAGCGGTGTTGCACTAGAACATGCCAACAGAGGATAATGGCGTGTCGATGAATCACCCTGATTTAACTGAAAAACCGATGCGCTAAAATTTGATGAAATATGGGCCTGTTAGGGCACGTATGGTAACTAATAATATAGTATTATCTTAAATCCACTATAATCTGGAGATGACAATTAAAATGCAATGTATAATGGGTTGTCTCTTAGAACATCTGTAGTAACTAAATATGTTTGAATATGTGTTGGGAGATATTGTTATTAAGAGGTCATCTCTTAGTTAAGAGAAGGCAAGTTTTTCTTTCTTCGGGTTCTCTTTTTGCACCTCAATTAGCCCAAGTAACTGTCTTAGAATAGCACCATTGTACATGTCCTTAATGTTGGTGTATTTCAGTGATAGACAACTACTATTGTCAGCACCGAACTCCTATGTTAGGCTCCAAACCTATCCCAAGCCCACTTGGCCACTTCTAGCTCTCCGTTTGTATTTAAACCTACTCTAGCCCGGATGGGGAGATCCCCCTTTTCGAAAAAAAGATAAATCTCCCCATCAGCCACAACGATCCCCTGTGACCAATTCCTCCCGAGTCTCAAACTCCCAAGTCCCGATCCATTTCATTCTCTTCCTCCGACCCCCCTTTCCACCTATTCTTCTTCCGCCTCCAAATTGAATATGCCCACAAATTTGATGACATGTAGTACTCTAGCTATTTTTTAGTACACGTTCCACCACAATTCAAATATTGAGAACTTTGAAATTAGAACCTTGCTACATTTTTATATATTCAAGCACCAACAAAAAGAATTACTGCAAGTATTTTTGACATTTTAATTTATTTATTTGACAATAATCCATTGTTAATGATATTGTTTACATATTTTTTGCATTATATAGGTGCAATAGGGGGCCTGTTAGTTATGGTAATTATGGTCTTCTTCTGGCTTCTTATTGAAGAGAAAAGAAAGATGAAAGAACATTTTGAAAAGAATGGCGGACCTACATTGGAAAAGCTTAATAATATAAAGCTATTCAAAAAGGAAGATATCAGGAAAATTCAGAAAAGTAGCAACATTATTGGAAGTGGTGGTTTTGGTAAGGTTTACAAGGGGTGCATTGGGGATAATAACGAGTTAGTTGCAGTGAAGGAGCCCATCAATGTTAACTCAGCAAACAAGGGTCAATTTGCAAATGAGATCATCATTCGGTCTCGAGTCATTCACAGGAACATTGTGAAGCTCGTAGGCTGTTGCTTACAAGTTGAAGTCCCAATCTTGGTCTATGAGTTTGTACCTAATGGTAGCCTTCATGACATTCTCCATAATGGTAGCAGGATGCATCTCGATATGTGTAAACGTCTAAAAATTGCTGCTGAATCGGCGGAAGGTCTAGCTTATATGCATTCAAAAACCACTACCACAATCCTCCATGGTGATGTTAAACCAGCTAATATACTTCTGAATGACGAGTTCACACCAAAGATCTCAGACTTTGGTATATCAAGGTTAATTGTTACAGATATGCAACACACTGGAAATGTTATTGGTGACATGAGTTATATGGATCCAGTTCTTCTACAAACAGGATTACTAACCAAGAAGAGTGATGTCTATAGTTTTGGAGTTGTGCTCTTGGAGCTCATTACAAGGAAGAAGGCATCACATTCTGACAATAATAGCTTATTGAGGAACTTTCTTGATGCTTACACGAAGGACAAGTCTGTGATTGAGCTCGTGGACAAGGAACTTGCAGAGGTAGATCGAGAGATTCTTGATAATCTAGGAGAGATGATTATGCAATGTCTAAATCTTGATGTCAATGAGAGACCGGAGATGACAGATGTTGCAGAGCGTCTTCGTGACATGGTTAAGAGGTTTAATGCCCAATAGAATGATCAACTGGATGATCATGTGGTTTCGCAGTAAGTTGATGAATTTTACAGAATGACGGAAGTATTATGCATTTATTTGCTTGTGCGCTTATTTTGCGTAGATAAAAATACTGTGAAAGAAGTATGGTACATATATATTTCCACACATATGGTAGATTTCCTTAGAGATCATATATATTTCCACACATGGGACATGTGGAATTGTTTGCCCGAATAAATTGTTTTTTGTATTTTGTATGTTTTTCTTGTAATTTGTGGTTGTTTAACATGAATGTATATATTGTGTTAATTTCTTAAGTTATCGTGGAACCAAAAAAGGCATGGATAGTTGTGTATGAGAAAGCCTATGTCCATAACATCCGCAAAGAAAAAACATGTCCATATGCAACCAAGTCCTTAAGTGTACCAGAATGTTGAGGAACTCTTTGTTAGGGATATTAACCCATATGTAAAAGTGGTACGATAATAGCATGAAATCATCAAAAATTATGTATATGTTTGTGACGTATCAACATCCTCGAGCTTAATACCTGCTCCTCCTTGAGTAGGTAGATGATAAAACAAGATAATTTTTGATGTTGAGTCCTACGCAACATAATCTTGATCAAATGATATAAAGTATTGCGCTCTCAAGATAAAAGTGATTCATGACAATAGTCTATCAATTTGACATGAAAACAATGATACATGGGCATGCAAATAAACAAGCATTGCCTTTCGAGAATAAAGATGCTAAAGAAAGTGACTATGTACTTAAGATTAAGTAGGTATCTCATGGAGAGCATAGCATGCACTAGTAGAAAAAACCTCTTACAGGATTTCCCTCCAATAAAGAGCGCTTTTATTAACTCAAAATGTAGCATCGAGCAGATACAACGCATAAAGAGCGACACCTGGTCTCTGCATAGCTGAGATGCACACAATCATCAAACAAACAATATGACAAAGAATACAAAATGACAAATTGGCAACAGTGAAGCCATATGAGGCTGAAACTATGCCTATGTCGACGGAGAAGGTGGACCTATCCAGAGATTATACTGCCACCCATGTTGGGTAAAGGCCTCTCTGGACACCTGCTCCAGCCGCATACACACTGCCTTGAACAACAATTGATGCTCCGTTCGGTGCAGAGTAGACCACGTACGAAGCTAGTGCGTACAACAGTAAATAACCTGCGTACGAGAAGAGATTTTGTTATTAAAAACACAATCATTTCTACATAGCCAAAGCGACCATAGTAAGGTAGACGCTCCCACCCATATTAGCGTACTAAAAGTATTTGGTATTCCATCAAGCCAATGCCATATATATTAGCAACACTTGTCGGTGGATACAAATTTCACGCTATTTGGATGACTGACCATGTAGAACGTGCAAACTTGCTTTGAAAGAAGATATGTTTAATTGTCTCTGAGTACAAAAACTACACTTCTTGCTTCCTTTCGAGTTGCCACTGGTACGTGTCGGTGATATAAAAACGGTTTTTAACCCCTTTCCGCGACGGCATTTGGAACAGTCGCCAAGTGAGTGTGGGCGATAGGGGGATCCTTCCCACATGACCCAAAAACCGTCGGGGATAGGCCCCTCCTGGCACACAGGCTGGGGCAAAATGAGCTCGTGTGCGATCGGGTGAGGCATCGAAACCCAATCGTTTTCGTTCGTATGTACATCCCACACGGTGAATCCCAGAAAAACATTTCCGTTCGTATGTATATCACACACAATCAATCCAAGGAGTATGTTTCCGTTCTTATGTACATCCCACACAGTCAATCCAGGGAAAATGTTTCTGTTCGTATCTACATCCCACACAGTCAATCCAGGGAAAAAGTTTTCGTTCATATGTACATCCCACACAGTCAATCCAGGGAAAATATTTCTGTTCGTATCTACATCCCACACAGTCAATCCAGGGAAAACGTTTCTGTTCGTATGTACATCCCACACAGGTTTATGTAGGCTCGTGTGTGATAGGTGTAACTATCACACACGCTCTGTCTTGGTTAACTGTTTGCTTTTATCAACTACATCACACACGGTTTGATGAAGAAAACTGTGTGGCATTGGGCTATCCATTGCAAGCGCTTTTACTACTAGAACCGTTTTGCAAAGTTCCATGACACATTTAGAAAGTTTATTAGTTTACAATTAATAACTCCAGTATTATGCAAATTCACATTTCATATCGAATAGTTGTTTGCCAATTTCATATCAGGCACATAAATATATTTTAACATCACAGTACGATAGCTACCTGAAAACAGCACAGTATAGCATATAGCTAGTTCAACTTCATAAGAACAATATTAGAACAATATATTCATTACCCTAATCAAGTTCATCCAGGCTCGTATTATCCACCTCTGCTTTCAGTTCAGTAAGAACCTGTTTTGCACTGGCCAACTGGGAAAGTGCCCCCTCCTTCGACAACACCATCTTAACAAAGTCTCACTTAAAAAATCTGAGCTCATTCTCCACTTTCCTCTTTTTATCCCGCATCTTCAAATATTCTTCAGTGTTGACAACACTTTCTCTAAGCCTACCTTTGTTCTCTTCCTCATACATGCTCCAGAGCTTTGCTAGGCAGATCTTCAGAAACTATGGCCACTCTTGATCAACCCACTCCAAGTAAGAACACTTTCCTTCATCCTATCATATTTAAAACTAGATCAGTAAAAATTGTAGGGGAAATGGGTTTATAGCAACATAGAAAATCACCAATACTTATTTTGAAAAATTGAAGAAACAGGTTAATTATGACATATCTTCTCAAAAAGATCAATGTGCAAATGAATTAATTTCTACTGAGACAACAACCAAATTCTGAAACATCAAAATCTATAATTAACTACAACAACACTACAAGTTCTTACTCATGTACTATAAATAACAAATTGAACATTTTATGAGGAAGGTAAATATAACTGGAATAGCATAGCGACAGTGTTTGGATGATAGCAAATTGATACTAACAGGTGTGTACATGCACAAATTTAGTAACATAGAACTAATAGCACTAAGGCCGTCCACTATGTATGCCAAAACCGGTGTAAAGACAACTGTTGCTACATCTCGCACCGGTGCCCTGCACTGGCGAGCCGATGTAGCGGAAAAAAATCAGGGACCCGAACTCTGGAGCACCTAGTTGCTCCGATGCCCAGTTCCTTCGTGCCATAAAGATTTAGTATTTTATTGCTTGGCTGCTCGGATGTGTGGACCAAAGTTGGCTGCACAAACTGCTGAAGTGTTGATACCGGTGGAAAAGCACTTCTTTCTATTGAAGGAAATATGCCCTAGAGGCAATAATAAAGTTATTATTTATTTCCTCATATCATGATAAATGTTTATTATTCATGCTATAATTGTATTAACCGGAAACATGATACATGTGTGAATACATAGACAAACTTAATGTCACTAGTATGCCTCTACTTGACTAGCTCATTAATCAAAGATGGTTATGTTTCCTAACCATAGACATGTGTTGTAATTTGATTAACAGGATCACATCATTAGGAGAATGATGTGATTGACTTGACCCATTCCGTTAGCTTAGCACTTGATCATTTAGTATGTTGCTATTGCTTTCTTCATGACTAATACAAAGTTCCTATAACTATGAGATTATGCAACTCCCGTTTACCGGAGGAACACTTTGTGTGCTACCAAACGTCACAACGTAACTGGGTTATTATAAAGGAGCTCTACAGGTGTCTCCAAAGGTACATGTTGAGTTGGCGTATTTCGAGATTAGGTTTTGTCACTCCGATTGTCGGAGAGGTATCTCTGGGCCCTCTCGGTAATGCACATCACTATAAGCCTTGCAAGAAATGTAGCTAATGAGTTAGTTACGGACTGATGCATTACGTAACGAGTAAATAGACTTGCCGGTAACGAGATTGAACTAGGTATTGGATACCGATGATCGAATCTCGGCCAAGTAACATACCGATGACAAAGGGAACAACGTATGTTGTTATGCGGTTTGACCGATAAAGATCTTCGTAGAATACGTAGGAGACAATATGAGCATCCAGGTTCTGCTATTGGTTATTTACCGGAAATAGTTATAGGTCATGTCTACATAGTTCTCGAATCCGTAGGGTCCGCACGCTTAACGTTACGATGACAATTTTATTATGAGTTTATAAGTTTTGATGTACCGAAGGTTGTTCGGAGTCCCAGATCTGATCATGGACATGAGGAGGAGTCTCGAAATGGTTGAGACATAAAGATTGATATATTGGAAGCCTATATTTGGATATCGGAATCGTTCCGCGTGAAATTGGGATTTTACCGGAGTACCAGGGGGTTACCGGAACCCCCCGGGGGGTTATTGGGCCTACATGGGCCCTAAGGGAGAAGAGGAGGGCCGGCCAGGGCAGGCCGCGCGCCCCTCCCCCCTAGTCCGAATAGGACAAGGAAGGGGGCGGCACCCCCTTTCCTCTTTCCCCCTTCCCCCTTCCTTCTCCAACAAGGCAAGAGGGGGGAGTCCTACTCCCGGTGGGAGTAGGACTCCTCCAGGCGCACCCCTAGGGCCGGATGCACCTCCCTTTCCTCCTTTATATACGGGGGCAGGGGGCAACCCCATGACACCCAAGTCGATCTTCGTGATCGTTCCTTAGCCGTGTGCAGTGCACCCTCCACCATATTCCACCTCGGTCATATCGTTGTGGTGCTTAGGGGGAGCCCTGCGTCGGTAGAACATCATCATCATCACCACGCTGTCGTGCTGACGGAACTCATCCCCGACACCCTGCTGGATCGGAGTCTGGGGATCGTCATCGAGCTGAACGTGTGCTGAACTCGGAGGTGCCGTACGTTCGGTACTTGGATCGGTCGGATCGTGAAGACGTATGACTACATCAACCGTGTTGTTCTAACGCTACCACTTCCGCTTCTCGTTGCTATGCATCACCATGATCTTGCGTGTGCGTAGGAATTTTTTTGAAATTACTACGTTCCCCAACAGTGGTATTAGAGCCAGGTTTTATGCGTAGATGTCATATGCACGAGTGGAACACAAGTGAGTTGTGGGCGATACAAGTCATACTGCTTACCAGCATGTCATACTTTGGTTCAGCGGTATTTTGAGATGAAGCGGCCCGGACCGACATTACGTGTACGCTTACGCGAGACTGGTTTCACCGCTACGAGCACTCGTTGCTTAAAGGTGACTGGTGGGTGTCTGTCTCTCTCACTTTAGTTGAACCGAGTGTGGCTACGCCCGGTCCTTGCGAAGGTTAAAACAACACTAACTTGACAAACTATCGTTGTGGTTTTGATGCGTAGGTAAGAATGGTTCTTGCTCAGCCCGTAGCAGCCACGTAAAATTTGCAACAACAAAGTAGAGGACGTCTAACTTGTTTTTGCAGGGCATGTTGTGATGTGATATGATCAAGATGTGATGCTATATTTTATTGTATGAGATGATCATGTTCTGTAACCGAAGTTATCGGCAACTGGCAGGGGCCATATGGTTGTCGCTTCATTGTATGAAATGCAAACTCCCTGTAATTGCTTTACTTTATTACTAAGCGGTAGCGATAGTCATAGAAGCAATAGATGGCATAAACGACAATGATGCTACGATGGAGATCAAGGTGTCGCGCCGGTGACGATGGTGATCACGACGGTGCTTTGGAGATGGAGATCACAAGCAGAAGATGATGATGGCCATATCATATCACTTATATTGATTGCATGTGATGTTTATCCTTTATGCATCTTATCTTGCTTTGATTGACGGTAGCATTTTAAGATGATCCCTCACTAATTATCAAGAAGTGTTCTCCCTGAGTATGCACCGTTGCGAAAGTTCTTCGTGTTAAGACACCACGTGATGATCGGGTGTGATAGGCTCTACGTTCAAATACAACGGGTGCAAAACAGTTGCACACGCGGCATACTCAGGTTGAACTTGACGAGCCTAGCATATACAGATATGGCCTCAGAACACGGAGACCGAAAGGTCGAACGTGAATCATATAGTGGATATGATCAACATAGTGATGTTCACCATTGAAACTACTCCATATCACGTGATGATCGGACATGGTTTAGTTGATTTGGATCACGTGATCACTTAGATGACTAGAGAGATGTCTGTCTAAGTGGGAGTTCTTAAGTAATATGATTAATTGAACTTAAATTTATCATGAACTTAGTACCTGATAGTATTTTGCTTGTCTATGTTTGTTGTAGATAGATGGCTCGTGCTGTTGTTCCGTTGAATTTTAATGCGTTCCTTGAGAAAGCTAAGTTGAAAGATGATGGTAGCAATTACACGTACTGGGTCCGTAACCTGAGGATTATCCTCATTGCTACACAGAAGAATAACGTCCTGGAAGCACCGCTGGGTGCCAGGCCTGCCGCAGATGCAACTGATGATGTTAAGAACGTCTGGCAGAGCAAAGCTGATGACTACTCGATAGTTCAGTGTGCCATGTTTTACGGCTTGGAACTGGGTCTTCAATGACGTTTTGAATGTCATGGAGCATATGAGATGTTCCAGGAGTTGAAGTTAATATTTCAAGCAAATGCCCGGATTGAGAGATATGACGTCTCCAATAAGTTCTATAGCTGTAAGATGGAGGAGAATAGTTCTGTCAGTGAACACATACTGAAAATGTCTGGGTATAATAATCACTTGATTCAACTGGGAGTTAATCTTCCTGATGATAGTGTCATTGACAGAATTCTTCAATCACTGCCACCAAGCTACAAGAGCTTCGTGATGAACTATAACATGCAAGGGATGGACAAGACTATTCCCGAGCTCTTCGCAATGCTAAAGGCTGCGGAGGTAGAAATCAAGAAGGAGCATCAAGTGTTGATGGTCAATAAGACCACCAATTTCAATAAAAAGGGCAAAGGGAAGAAAAAGGGGAACTTCAAGAAGAACAGCAAACAAGTTGCTGCTCAAGAGAAGAAACCCAAGTCTGGACCTAAGCCTGAGACTGAGTGCTTCTACTACAAGCAAACTGGACACTGGAAGCGGAACTGCCCCAAGTATTTGGCGGATAAGAAGGATGGCAAAGTGAACAAAGGTATATGTGATATACATGTTATTGATGTGTACCTTACTAATGCTCGCAGTAGCACCTGGGTATTTGATACTGGTTCTGTTGCTAATATTTGCAACTCGAAACAAGGACTACGGATTAAGCGAAGATTGGCTAAGGACGAGGTGACGACGCGCGTGGGAAATGGTTCCAAAGTCGATGTGCTCGCGGTCGGCATGCTACCTCTACATCTACCATCGGGATTTGTTTTAGACCTAAATAATTGTTATTTTGTGCCAGCGTTGAGCATGAACATTATATCTGGATCTTGTTTGATGCGAGACGGTTATTCATTTAAATCAAAGAATAATGGTTGTTCTATTTATATGAGTAATATCTTTTATGGTCATGCACCCTTGAAGAGTGGTCTATTTTTATTGAATCTCGAAAGTAGTGATACACATATTCATAATGTTGAAGCCAAAAGATGCAGAGTTGATAATGATAGTGCAACTTATTTGTGGCACTGCCGTTTATGTCATATCGGTGTAAAGCGCATGAAGAAACTCCATACTGATGGACTTTTGGAATCACTAGATTATGAATCACTTGGTACTTGCGAACCGTGCCTCATGGGCAAGATGACTGAAACGCCGTTCTCCGGAACTATGGAGCGAGCAACTGATTTATTGGAAATCATACATACTGATGTATGTGGTCCAATGAATATTGAAGCTCGCGGTGGGTATCGTTATTTTCTCACCTTCACAGATGATTTGAGCAGATATGGGTATATCTACTAGAAGAAACAGAAGTCTGAAACATTTGAAAAGTTCAAAGAATTTCAGAGTGAAGTGGAAAATCATCGTAACAAGAAAATAAAATTTCTACGATTTGATCGTGGAGGAGAATATTTGAGTTACGAGTTTGGTTTACATTTGAAATAATGCGGAATAGTTTCGCAACTCACGCCACCCAGAACACCACAACGAAATGGTCTGTCCGAACGTCATAATCATACTTTACTAGATATGGTGCGATCTATGATGTCTCTTACTGATTTACCGCTATCGTCTTGGGGTTATGCTTTAGAGACGGCCGTATTCACGTTAAATAGTGCACCATCAAAATCCGTTGAGACGACGCCTTATGAACTGTGGTTTGGCAAGAAACCAAAGTTGTCATTTCTTAAAGTTTGGGGCTGCGATGCTTATGTGAAGAAACTTCAACCAGATAAGCTCGAACCCAAATCGGAGAAATGTGTCTTCATAGGATACCCAAAAGAGACTATTGGGTACACCTTCTATCATAAATCTGAGGGCAAGATTTTTGTTGCTAAATTTGGATCCTTTCTAGAGAAGGAGTTTCTCTCGAAAGAAGTGAGTGGGAGGAAAGTAGAACTTGATGAGGTAACTGTACCTGCTCCCTTGTTGGAAAGTAGTTCATCACAAGAACCGGTTCCTGTGACAGCTACACCAATCAATCAGGAAGCTAATGATATTGATCATGAAACTTCAGATCAAGTTACTACTGAACCTCGTAGGTCTACCAGAGTAAGATCAGCACCAGAGTGTTACGGTAATCCTATTCTATAAGTTATGTTACTTGACCATGGCGAACCTACGAACTATGAGGAAGCGATGATGAGCCCAGATTCCGCGAAATGGCTTGAGGCCATGAAATCTGAGATGGGATCCATGTATGAGAATAAAGTATGGACTTTGGTTGACTTGCCCGATGATTGGCAAGCCATCAAGAATAAATGGATCTTCAAGAAGAAGACTGACGCTGATGGTAATGTAACTGTCTACAAAGCTCGACTTGTTGCGAAAGGTTTTCGACAAGTTCAAGGGGTTGACTACGATGATACTTTCTCACCCGTAGCAATGCTTACGTCTGTCCGAACCATGTTAGAAATTGCCGCATTTTATGATTATGAAATTTGGCAAATGGATGTTAAAACTGCATTCGTGAATGGATTTCTGGAAGAAGAGTTGTATATGATGCAACCAAAAGGTTTTTTCGATCCAAAAGGTGCTAACAAAGTATGCGAACTCCAGCGATCCATTTATGGACTGGTGCAAGCATCTCGGAGTTGGAATAAACGCTTTCATAGTGTGATCAAAGCATATGGTTTTATACAGACTTTTGGAGAAGCCTGTATTTACAAGAAAGTGAGTGGGAGCTCTGTAGCATTTCTGATATTATATGTAGATGACATATTGTTAATTGGAAATGATATAGAATTTCTGGACATCATAAAGGGATACTTGAATAAAAGTTTTTCAATGAAAGACCTCGGTGAAGCTGCTTACATATTGGGCATCAAGATCTATAGAGATAGATCAAGACGCTTAATTGGACTTTCACAAAGCACATACCTTGATGAAGTTTTGAAAAAGTTCAAAATGGATCAGGCAAAGAAAGGGTTCTTGCCTGTATTATAAGGTGTGAAGTTGAGTCAGACTCAATGCCCAACAACAGAAGAAGATAGAGAGAAAATGAAAGATGTTCCCTATGCTTCAGCCATAGGCTCTATCATGTATGCAATGCTGTGTACCAGACCTGACGTATGCTTAGCAATAAGCTTGGCAGGTAGGTACCAAAGTAATCCAGGAGTGGATCACTGGACAGCGGTCAAGAACATCCTGAAATACCTGAAAAGGACTAAGGATATGTTTCTCATTTATGGAGGTGACAAAGAGCTAGTCGTAAATGGTTACGTCGATGCAAGCTTTGACACTGATCCGGATGATTCTAAATCGCAAACCGGATACGTGTTTTTATTAAGCGATGGGGCTGTAAGTTGGTGCAGTTCTAAACAAAGCATCGTGGCGGGATCTACATGCAAAGCGGAGTACATAGCTGCTTCAGAAGCAGCAAATGAAGGAGTCTAGATGAAGGAGTTTATTTCCAATCTAGGTGTCATACCTAGTGCATCGGGACCAATGAAGATCTTCTATGACAATACTGGTGCAATTGCCTTGGCAAAGGAATCCAGATTTCACAAGAGGACCAACCACATCAAGAGACGCTTCAATTCCATCCGGGACCAAGTCCAGGTGAGAGACATAGATATTTGCAAGATACATACGGATCTGAATGTTGCAGATCCGTTGACTAAGCCTCTTCCATGAGCAAAACATGATGAGCACCAAGACTCCATGGGTGTTAGAATCATTACTGTGTAATCTAGATTATTGACTCTAGTGCAAGTGGGAGACTGAAGGAAATATGCCCTAGAGGCAATAATAAAGTTATTATTTATTTCCTCATATCATGATAAATGTTTATTATTCATGCTATAATTGTATTAACCGGAAACATGATACATGTGTGAATACATAGACAAACGTAATGTCACTAGTACGCCTCTACTTGACTAGCTCATTAATCAAAGATGGTTATGGTTCCTAACCATAGACATGTGTTGTCATTTGATTAACGGGATCACATCATTAGGAGAATGATGTGATTGACTTGACCCATTCTGTTAGCTTAGCACTTGATCGTTTAGTATGTTGCTATTGCTTTCTTCATGACTTATACAAACTTCCTATAACTATGAGATTATGCAACTCCCGTTTACCGAAGGGACACTTTGTGTGCTACCAAACATCACAATGTAACTGGGTGATTATAAAGGAGCTCTACAGGTGTCTCCAAAGGTACATGTTGAGTTGGCGTATTTCGAGATTAGGTTTTGTCACTCCGATGGTCGGAGAGGTATCTCTGGGCCCTCTCGGTAATGCACATCATTATAAGCCTTGCAAGTAATGTAGCTAATGAGTTAGTTACAGAATGATGCATTACGTAACGAGTAAAGAGACTTGCCGGTAACGAGATTGAACTAGGTATTGGATACCGACGATCGAATCTCGGGCAAGTAACTATACCGATGACAAAGGGAACAACGTATGTTGTTATGCGGTTTGACCGATAAAGATCTTCGTAGAATATGTAGGAGCTAATATGAGCATCCAGGTTCCGCTATTGGTTATTGGCCGGAAACAGTTCTAGGTCATGTCTACATAGTTCTCGAACCCGTAGGGTCCGCACGCTTAACATTATGATGACAATTTTATTATGAGTTTATAAGTTTTGATGTTCTGAAGGTTGTTCAGAGTCCCGGATGTGATCACGGACATGACGAGGAGTCTCGAAATGGTCGAGACATAAAGATTGATATATTGGAAGCCTATATTTGGATATCGGAATCGTTCCGGGTGAAATCGGGATTTTGCCGGAGTACCGGGGGGTTACCGGAACCCCCCCGGGGGTTATTGGGCTACATGGGCCCTAAGGGAGAAGAGGGGGGCCGGCCAGGGCAGGCCGCACGCCCCTCCCTCCTAGTCCGAATAGGACAAGGAAGGGGGGCGGCGCCCCCCTTTCCTCTTTCCCCCTTCGCCCTTCTTTCTCCAACAAGGCAAGAGGGGGGAGTCCTACTCCCGGTGGGAGTAGGACTCCTCCAGGCGCACCCCTAGGGCCGGCCGCACCTCCTCTCCTCCCTCCTTTATATACAGGTGCAGGGGGCACCCCATGACACACAAGTTGATCTTCGTGATCGTTCCTTAGCCGTGTGCGGTGCCCCCCTCCACCATATTCCACCTCGGTCATATCGTTGCGGTGCTTAGGCGAAGCCCTGCGTCGGTAGAACATCATCATCGTCACCACGCCGTCGTGCTGATGGAACTCATCCGCGACACCCTGCTGGATCGGAGTCCGGGGATCGTCATCGAGCTGAACGTGTGCTGAACTCGGAGGTGCCGTACGTTCGGTACTTGGATCGGTCGGATCGTGAAGACATACGACTACATCAACCGCATTGTTCTAACGCTTCTGCTTTCGGTCTATGAGGGTACGTGGACAACACTCTTCCTTCTCGTTGCTATGCATCACCATGATCTTGCGTGTGCGTAGGAATTTTTTTGAAATTACTATGTTCCCCAACATCTATGTATAGGGCAGTGAACTAAAAAAAGCAGTGCCAAATAATTTTCTAATGGCACCGCTGAGGAGATGGCAACATTTTTAGATACTAGGTACAAACTGTGACCCTGTCTTAGGATGCGTTTGGTGGAAGGTGTGGTATGAATGGGTTGGGACCGTGACAGTGTCTGAACCACATCTAACAAATGATTTGTAACAACGAAAGAGGGTCTAACCTTCTCTGCACAAGCCATAAACTTCCCCCCACTGTCCACAGATCCAAACGCAACTAGCTTCACGCATGGAGATTGATGGTGACAACAAGCAGACAGATCTTTAGCCACCCTGCTCCATTCGTTACAACTGGTGGTCCTAGGGAGCTACAAGAGGAAGAAATGACTCAAATCGACCACCGCATAAAAATCCTTCACTCCAAGTCATAGCCCAAGAGAGAGAAGAGAGGCATACCCGGGTGGTGAAGGAGTCGTCATCGAAGGAGGAACCGCTGGAGAGGTCTTTGAAGAAGACCATGGTGAGCCCGGCGGTAGGATGCGAGATGACGAGAGAGAGGAAGCAGCTATAGCTTAGGAAGGAAGGAAGGAAGGAAGAAACAGGGAAAATATGACTTGTGATCAGGGGAAAAGGGGGCAGGGAAGGGGTAGATATTTCGGCGGTAGGCCAACAATTTTGAAATGTGGAGGGAAACTTTGCGCGCGGTGCCGCCGGACACCATTCACTTTGAATGATTGTGTGCATCCCAAACAATTCTTCTGCTTTACGCGCATGGCATGAGTTTGATAATTCAAAATTTGGTGGAAATTCCCTCAGGTACGTCATTGCATAATTTAATATCGCTTGCTCATTTGGGCACACAAAAGAGCGTACATCACACATACCACACTTACTGAATCGAGCAATTTAGTAATTAAACAGAGCCAGTTGACCTAAACATTGCTCTAACAAAAGACCAGCATTAAAAACAAAGCGTAAGTACGCATAATTTTAACAAATCCGTCGCCGCGCCGGCCTATGCATCACCGGTGTGAGATGAGACATCGATGACTTGTCCTGGCGACATGCCGTCATTGGTGGACTCCGTGCCCCCTATTGAAGTCGACCGCATCCTCGTCCTTGTCCTCGGCGCCGCCTTCAAGGTTGTAGTACTCGTAGTAGTGGATGCGCCAGAGCTCGCGTTGGCACTCCTGTTGGGAACGTAGTAATTTCAAAAAAATTCCTACGCACACGCAAGATCATGGTGATGCATAGCAACGAGAGGGGAGAGTGTTGTCTACGTACCCTCGTAGACCGAAGCGGAAGCGTTGACGCAATGTAGAGGAAGTAGTCGTACGTCTTCCCGGTCCAACCGATCCAAGCACCGTTACTCCTGCACCTCCGAGTTCTTGACACACGTATAGCTCGATGACGCACCCCGGGCTCCGATCCAGCAATCAGCACGACGGCGTGGTGACGATCTTGATGTTCAACCGTCGCAGGGCTTCACCTAAGCACCGCTACAATATGACCGAGGTGTAATATCATGGAGGGGGGCACCGCACACGGCTAAGGAACGATCACGAAGATCAACTTGTGTGTCTATGGGGTGCCCCCCGCCCCCGTATATAAAGGAGCCAAGGGGAGGGGGCGGCCGGCCAAGGAGGGGCGCGCCAGGGGGGGAGTCCTACTCCCACCGGGAGTAGGACTCCCTTTCTTTCCTAGTTGGAGAAGGAGAAGTGGGAAAGAGGAGGAAGAGGGGAAGGAAAGGGGGGCGCCGCCCCCCTTCCCTTGTCCTATTCCGACTAGGAAGGGGAGGAGCGCGCGGCCACCTCCTGCCTCCTTCTCTCTTCTCCCTCAAGGCCCATGTAGGCCCAATAACCCCCCGGGGGGTTCCGATAACCCCCGGTACTCCGGTAAAAGGCCGATTTCACCCGGAACGATTCCAATGTCCAAATATAGGCTTCCAATATATCAATCTTTATGTCTCGACCATTTCGAGACTCCTCATCATGTCCGTGATCACATCCGGAACTCCGAACAACCTTCGGTACATCAAAATACATAAACTCATAAAGAAATTGTCATCGTAACTTTAAGCGTGCGGACCTACGGTTCGAGAACAATGTAGACATGACTGAGACACGTCTCCGGTCAATAACCAATAGCAGGACCTGGATGCCCATATTGGTTCCTACATATTCTACGAAGATCTTTATCGGTCAGACCGCATAACAACATACGTTGTTCCCTTTGTCATCGGTATGTTACTTGCCCGAGATTCGATCGTCGGTATCCAATACCTAGTTCAATCTCGTTACCGGCAAGTCTCTTTACTCGTTCCGTAATGCATCATTCCCTAACTAACTCATTAGCTACATTGCTTGCAAGGCTTATAGTGATGTGCATTACCGAGAGGGCCCAGAGATACCTCTCCGACAATCGGAGTGACAAAACCTAATCTCGAAATACGCCAACCCAACATGTACCTTTGGAGACACCTGTAGTACTCCTTTATAATCACCCAGTTACGTTGTGACGTTTGGTAGCACCCAAAGTGTTCCTTCGGTAAACGGGAGTTGCATAATCTCATAGTTACAGGAACATGTATAAGTCATGAAGAAAGCAATAGCAACATACTAAATGATCAAGTGCTAAGCTAACGGAATGGGTCAAGTCAATCACATCATTCTCCTAATGATGTGATCCCGTTAATCAAATGACAACTCATGTCTATGGCTAGGAAACTTAACCATCTTTGATTCACGAGCTAGTCAAGTAGAGGCATACTAGTGACACTATGTTTGTCTATGTATTCACACATGTATTATGTTTCCGGTTAATACAATTCTAGCATGAATAATAAACATTTATCATGAAATAAGGAAATAAATAATAACTTTATTATTGCCTCTAGGGCATATTTCCTTTAGTCTCCCACTTGCACTAGAGTCAATAATCTAGTTCACATCGCCATGTGATTTAACACCAATAATCATATCTGTATATGATTAACACCCATAGCTCACATCATCATGTGACCAACACCCAAAGGGTTTACTAGAGTCAATAATCTAGTTCACATCACTATGTGATTAACACCCAAAGAGTACAAAGGTATGATCATGTTTTGCTTGTGAGAGAAGTTTAGTCAACGGGTCTGTCACTTTCAGAGCCGCATGTATTTTGCAAATATTCTATGTCTACAATACTCTGCATGGAGATACTCTAGCTAATTGCTCCCACTTTCAATATGTATCCAGATTAAGAATTAGAGTCATCTGGATCAGTGCCAAAACTTGTATCGACATAACCTTTTACGACGAACCTTTTGTCACCTCCATAATTGAGAAACATATCCTTATTCCACTAAGGATAATTTTGACCAATGTCCAGTGATCTACTCCTAGATCACTATTGTACTCCCTTGCCAAACCAGGGCAGAGTATACAATAGGTCTGATTCACAGCATAGCATACTTTATAGAACCTATGACTGAGGCATAGGGAATGACTTTTCATTCTCTTTCTATTTTTTACTATGGTCGGGTCTTGAGTCTTACTCAACTTCACACCTTGCAACACAGGCAAGAACTCCTTCTTTGACTATTCCATTTTGAACTACTTCCAAATCTTGTCAAGGTATGTACTCATTGAAAATCTTATCAAGCGTCTTGATCTATCTCAATAGATCTTGATTCTCAATATGTAAGTAGCTTTACTGAGGTCTTTATTTTAAAGAACTCCTTTCAAACACTCCTTTATGCTTTGCAGAGTAATTCTACATTATTTCCGATCAACAATATGTCATTCACATATACTTATCAGAAATGTTGTAGTGCTCCCACTCACTTTCTTGTAAATACAGGCTTCACCATAAGTCTGTACAAAACTATATGCTTTGATCAACTCATCAAAGCGTATATTCCAACTCCGAGATGCTTGCACCAGTCCATAGATGGATCGCCGGAGCATGCACATTTTGTTAGTACCTTTAGGATTGACAAAACCTTCTGGTTGCATCATATACAACTCTTCTTTGAGAAAACCATTAAGGAATGCAGTTTTGACATCCATTTGCCAGATTTCATAAATTGTGGCAATTGCTAACATGATTCGGACAGACTTAAGCATCGCTACAGTTGAGAAAATCTCATTGTAGTCAACACCTTGAACTTGTCAAAAACCTTTTTGCGACAAGTCGAGCTTTGTAGATAGTAACACTACTATCAACGTCCGTCTTCCTCTTGTAGATCCATTTATACAATATGGCTTGCCGATCATCGGGCAACTCCACCAAAGTCCACACTTTGTTCTCATACATGGATCCCATCTCAGATTTCATGGCCTTAAGCCATTTTGCGGAATCTGGGCTTATCATCGCTTCCTCATAGTTCGTAGGTTCATCATGGTCTAGTAACATGACTTCCAGAACAGGATTACCGTACCACTCTGGTGCGGACCGTATTCTGGAAGACCTACGAGGTTCTGTAGTAACCTGATCTGAAGTTTCATGATCATCATCATTAGCTTCCTCACTAATTGGTGTAGAAATCACTAGAACTGATTTCAGTGATGAACAATTTTCCAATTCGGGAGAAGGTACAGTTACCTCATCAAGTTCTACTTTTCTCCCACTCACTTCTTTCGAGAGAAACTCCTTCTCTAGAAAGGATCCATTTTTAGCAACGAATATCTTGCCTTCGGATCTGTGATAGAAGGTGTACCCAACAATTTCCTTTGGGTATTCTATGAAGACGCACTTCTCCGATTTGGGTTCGAGTTTATCAGGATGAATATTTTCACATAAGCATCGCAGCCCCAAACTTTAAGAAACGACAACTTGGGTTTCTTGCTAAACCACAGTTCATATGGTGTCGTCTCAACGGATTTAGATGGTGCCATTTTACCGTGAATGCATCTGTCTCTAATGCATAACCCAAAAACAATAGTGGTAAATCAGTAAGAGACATCATAGATCGCACTATATCCAATAAAGTGCGGTTACGATGTTTGGACACACCATAATGTTGTGGTGTTCCAGGTGGCGTGAGCTATGAAACTATTCCATATTGTTTTAATTGAAGACCAAACTCGTAACTCAAATATTCATCTCCGCGATCAGATCGCAGAAACTTTATTTTCTTGTTACGATGATTTTTCCACTTCACTCTGAAATTCTTTGAACCTTTCAACTATTTCAGACTTATGTTTCATCAAGTAGATATACCCATATCTGCTCAAATCATCTTGTGAAGGTCAGAAAATAACGATACTTGCCACGAGCATCAACACTCATTGGATCGCATACATCAGTATGTATTATTTCCAATAAGTCAGTAGCTTGTTCCATTGTTCCGGAGAACGGAGTTTTAGTCATCTTGCACAAAAGGCATGGTTCGCAAGCATCAAATGATTCATAACCAAGTGATTCCGAAAATCCATCTTTATCTAGTTTCTTCATGCGCTTTACACTGATATGACCAAAACGGCAGTGCCACAAATAAGTTGCACTATCATTATTAACTTTGCATTTTTTGGCATCAATATTATGAATATGTGCATCACTACGATCGAGAGCCAACAAACTATTTTCGTTGGGTGTATGACCATTGAAGGTTTTATTCATTTAAATAGAACAACAATTATTCTCTGATTTTAAATGAATAACCTTATTGCAATAAACATGATCAAATCATATTCATGCTCAATGCAAATGCCAAATAACATTTATTTAGGTTTAACACTAATCCCGAAAGTATAGGGAGTGTGCGATGATGATCATATCAATCTTGGAACTACTTCCAACACTCATCGTCACTTCCCCTTCAACTAGTCTTTGTTTATTCTGTAACTCCAGTTTCGAGTTACTAATCTTAGCAACCGAACAAGTATCAAATACTCAGGGGCTACTATAAACACTAGTAAGGCACACATCAATAACCTGTATATCAAATATACCCTTGTTCACTTTGCCATCCTTCTTATCCACCAAATATTCAAGGCATTTCCGCTTCCAGTGACCATTTCCTTTGCAGTGTAAGCACTCAGTTTCAGGCTTTGGTCCAGATTTGGTCTTCTTCACGGGAGTGACAACTTGTTTGCCATTCTACTTGAAGCTTTCCTTTCTTTCCCTTTACCCTTTTCTTGAAACTAGTGGTCTTGTCAATCATCAACACTTGATGCTCTTTCTTGATTTCTACCTTCGTCGATTTCAACATCACGAAGAGCTTGGGAATCGTTTTCGTCATCCCTTGCATTATAGTTCATCACGAAGTTTCACTAACTTGGTGATGGTGACTAGAGAACTCTGCCAATCACTATCTTATCTGGAAGATTAACTCCCACTTGATTCAAGTGATTGTAGTACTCAGACAATCTAAGCACTTGCTCACTAGTTGAACGATTCTCCTCCATCTTTTAGCTATAGAACTTGTTGGAGACTTCATATCTCTCAACTCGGGTATTTTGCTTGAAATATTAACTTCAATTCCTGGAACATCTCATATGGTCCATGATGTTCAAAACATCTTTGAAGTCCCGATTCTAAGCCATAAAGCATGGTGCCCAAAACTATCAAGTAGTCATCATATTGAGCTAGCCAAACGTTCATAACGTCTGCATCTGCTCCTGCAATAGGTCTGTCACCTAGCGGTGCATTAAGGACATAATTCTTCTGTGCAGCAATGAGGATAAACCTCAGATCGCGGATCCAATCCGTGTCATTGCTACTAAAAATTTTCAACACAATTTTCTCTAGGAACATATCAAAATAAACATATGAAAGAAACAAGGCAAGCTATTGATCTTACAACATAATTTGCAAAATACTACCAGGACTAAGTTCATGATAAATTTAAGTTCAATTAATCATATTAGTTAAGAACTCCCACTTAGACAGACATCTCTCTAGTCATCTAAGTGATCACGTGATCCAAATCAACTAAACCATAACCGATCATCACGTGAGATGGAGTAGTTTTCAATGGTGAACATCACTATGTTGATCATATCTACTATATGATTCACGCTCGACCTTTCGGTCTCCGTGCTCCGAGGCCATATCTGCATATGCTAGGCTCGTCAAGTTTAACCTGAGTATTCCGCGTGTGCAAAACTGGCTTGCACCCGTTGTAGATGGACGTAGAGCTTATCACACCCGATCATCACATGGTGTCTGGGCACGACGAACTTTGGCAACGGTGCATACTCAGGGAGAACACTTCTTGATAATTAGTGAGAGATCATCTTAAAATGCTACTGTCAATCAAGCAAGAATAAGATGTATAATAGATAAACATCATACGCAATCAAAATATGTGACATGATATGGCCATGATCATCTTGCGCCTTTGATCTCCATCTCCAAAGTACTGTCATGATCTCTATCGTCACCGGCACGACACCATGATCTTCATCATCTTGATCTATATCAATGTGTCATCATATGGTTGTATCACCAACTATTGCTCTTGCAACTTTTGCTATCGTATAGCGATAAAGTAAAGCAATTATTTGGCACTTGCATCTTATGCAACAAAGAGACATCCATAGGGCTTCTGCCAGTTGCCGATAACTTCAACAAAACATGATCATCTCATACAAAAACTTATATCTTATCACGTCTTGACCATATCACATCACAACATGCCCTGCAAAAACAAGTTAGACGTCCTCTACTTTGTTGTTGCAAATTTTATGTGGCTGCTACGGGCTGAGCAAGAACCGTTCTTACCTACGCATCAAAACCACAACGATAGTTTGTCAAGTTAGTGCTGTTTTAACCTTCGGAAGGACCGGGCGTAGCCACACTCGGTTCAACTAAAGTTGGAGAAATTGACACCCGCCAGCCACCTGTGTGCAAAGCACGTCGGTAGAACCAGTCTCGCGTAAGCGTACGCGTAATGTCGGTCCGGGCCGCTTCATCCAACAATACCGCCGAACCAAAGTATGACATGCTGGTAAGCAGTATGACTTATATCGCCCACAACTCACTTGTGTTCTACTCGTGCATATAACATCAACGCATAAAACCTAGGCTCTGATGCCACTGTTGGGAACGTAGTAATTTCAAAAAAATTCCTACGCACACGCAAGATCATGGTGATGCATAGCAACGAGAGGGGAGAGTGTTGTCTACGTACCCTCGTGGACCGAAGCGGAAGCGTTGACGCAACATAGAGGAAGTAGTCATCCGTCTTCCCGGTCCAACCGATCCAAGCACTGTTACTCCGGCACCTCCGAGTTCTTGACACACGTACAGCTCAATGACGCACCCCAGGCTCCGATCCAGCAAAGCTTCGGGGAGGAGTTCCGTCAGCACGACGGCGTGGTGATGATCTTGATGTTCAACCGTCGCAGGGCTTCGCCTAAGCACCGCTACAATATGACCGAGGTGTAATATCGTGGAGGGGGGCACCGCACACGGCTAAGGAACGATCACGAAGATCAACTTGTGTGTCTATGGGGTGCCCCCCGCCCCCGTATATAAAGGAGCCAAGGGGAGGGGGCGGCCGGCCAAGGAGGGGCGCGCCAGGGGGGGATTCCTACTCCCACCAGGAGTAGGACTCCCTTTCTTTCCTAGTTGGAGAAGAAGAAGGGGGAAAGAGGAGGAAGAGGGGAAGGAAAGGGGGGCGCCGCCCCCCTTCCCTTGTCCTATTCGGACTAGGAAGGGAAGGGGCGCGCGGCCACCTCCTGCCTCCTTCTCTCTTCTCCCTTAAGGCCCATGTAGGCCCAATAACCCCCCGGGGGGTTCCGGTAACCCCCGGTACTCCGATAAAATGCCGATTTCACCCGGAACGATTCCGATGTCCAAATATAGGCTTCAAATATATCGATCTTTATGTCTCGACCATTTCGAGACTCCTCGTCATGTCCGTGATCACATCCGGAACTCCGAACAACCTTCGGTACATCAAAATACATAAACTCATAAAGAAACTGTCATCGTAACTTTAAGCGTGCGGACCCTACGGTTCGAGAACAATGTAAACATGACCGAGACACATCTCCGGTCAATAACCAATAGCGGGACCTGGATGCCCATATTGGTTCCTACATATTCTACGAAGATCTTTATCGGTCAGACCGCATAACAACATACGTTGTTCCCTTTGTCATCGGTATGTTACTTGCCCGAGATTCGATCGTCGGTATCCAATACCTAGTTCAATCTCGTTACCGGCAAGTCTCTTTACTCGTTCCGTAATGCATCATTCCGTAACTAACTCATTAGCTACATTGCTTGCAAGGCTTATAGTGATGTGCATTACCGAGAGGGCCCAGAGATACCTCTCCGACAATCGGAGTGACAAAACCTAATCTCAAAATACGCCAACCCAACATGTACCTTTGGAGACACCTGTAGTACTCCTTTATAATCACCCAGTTACGTTGTGACGTTTGCTAGCACCCAAAGTGTTCCTACGGTAAACAGGAGTTGCATAATATCATAGTTACAGGAACATGTATAAGTCATGAAGAAAGCAATAGCAACATACTAAACGATCAAGTGCTAAGCTAACGGAATGGGTCAAGTCAATCACATCATTCTCCTAATGATGTGATCCCGTTAATCAAATGACAACTCATGTCTATGGCTAGGAAACTTAACCATCTTTGATTCACAAGCTAGTCAAGTAGAGGCATACTAGTGACACTATGTTTGTCTATGTATTCACACATGTATTATGTTTCCGGTTAATACAATTCTAGCATGAATAATAAACATTTATCATGAAATAAGGAAATAAATAATAACTTTATTATTGCCTCTAGGGCATATTTCCTTCAGTCTCCCACTTGCACTAGAGTCAATAATCTAGTTCACATCGCCATGTGATTTAACACCAATAATCATATCTGTATATGATTAACACCCATAGCTCACATCGTCATGTGACCAACACCCAACGGGTTTACTTGAGTCAATAATCTAGTTCACATCACTATGTAATTAACACCCAAAGAGTACAAAGGTATGATCATGTTTTGCTCGTGAGAGAAGTTTAGTCAACGGGTCTGTCACATTCAGAGCCGCGTGTATTTTGCAAATATTCTATGTCTACAATACTCTGCACGGAGATACTCTAGCTAATTGCTCCCACTTTCAATATGTATCCATATTAAGAATTAGAGTCATCTGGATCAGTGCCAAAACTTGTATCGACATAACCTTTTACGACGAACCTTTTGTCACCTCCATAATTGAGAAACATATCCTTATTCCACTAAGGATAATTTTGACCAATGTCCAGTGATCTACTCCTAGATCACTATTGTACTCCCTTGCCAAACCAGGGCAGAGTATACAATAGGTCTGATTCACAGCATAGCATACTTTATAGAACCTATGACTGAGGCATAGGGAATGACTTTTCACTCTCTTTCTATTTTCTACTATGGTCGGGTCTTGAGTCTTACTCAACTTCACACCTTGCAACACAGGCAGGAACGTGGGTTGTTTGTTGGATTACGAGGTGGCCTGGAATATCTTGGCGTGTGCGTCCTCGATCTTGGCGTGGATGGCCTTGACCCGAGCCAGGGCAACATCGGCGGCACGGATGACAGCTCGAGCGCTCTCGGTGTTTGCAGCCGTGTCGGGTGCTGCAGCTGCCCTGTCGGTTGTCGCAGACACCCTCTCGGTGGATGCGGCCGCGCTCAATGCGGATGCTGCAGCACTCTCAGCGTAAGCGACCACGCTCTTGGCGTAGGCGGCGGCGCTCGGGAAGGACGCGACCATCGTATGAGCCTTCATGAAGCGTTTCCACGACGTCTTGCAAGAAGGGGGTGCGGGAATGGGGACCGAGATTCATGGATTCGGGGGTTGTCGGCCATAGGATCAGACGAGCCGGCAAAGCTTAAGGAGGAAGAGTTAAATGGACCCAGAAATTTTCATCACAAATGGTTCCTACCAAAAAACTGTGTGTGATGTTGTGGATATTTTTTATTAGCTGCGAAAGACGAATTTGGAGTGAAGTGTCAACAAATTGTGTTTTAAATGTACGAGAAAATTGGTAGTACTAATACAACTGTCATGTCAAATTTTGGAAAATTTCAGGGGTCATTTGACCTTTTAAGACATTTATAAGTGATTTTCTAGCCATTTAATGACCGTAATTCAAATTTGAACTACATGTACATGCAACAGCTAACCATAACAGTTTGAAAAGTCATTTTATGTAGTTGTGTGCGATTTAATTTCATGTGCAGTAAATTGGAATGAATTTTCAAACATATTGGTCTAACGGCTATGACAAAATTAAGCATGGAGTGCCATGGCATTTAAATTCCAAAAAATTAAAAAAATATCAGAAACACATGAAACCTTGCTTGATGTAATGTCATGCCACCAAAATGATGTGGTAAAAAATTTAGCATGTTTCACGAAAGTTTGGACACACACCCCTCACAAACCGAAGCAACTCACTAGAAGGCTCGTGGTTCCGAGAGGGAACAATGCATGTTTGATGACGAACAGCAGATAGCTTCCCCTTACGGCCTTTAAATATATTTTTTCTACATTTAACATGCACTAATACAACTGTCATGTGAAATTTAGAAAATTTTAGGGGCAATTTGATCTTTTAAGGACAATTATGTTATTTTCTAGACATTTAATGACCGTAATTCAAATTTGAAATATATGTACATGCAACAGCTAACCATAACGGTTTGAAAAATCATATTTTTGTACTTGTGTGCGAGATAAATTCATCTGTAGTAAATCAGAAGAAATGTTCAAACATATTGGTCTCACGACATGGACACATGCACGGAGTGCCATGGCATTTTAATTCCAAAAAAATAAAAAATGATTAGAAAAATATGAAACCTTACTTGATGTAATGTCATGCCACCAAGACCAGGTGGTAAAAAATGGCTTGTTTCACGAAAGTTGGACACACACCCCTCACAAACCAGAGCAACTCATTAGAAGGCTCGTGGTTGTGAGAGGGAACAATGCATGTTTGACAACGAACGGAAGATAGCTTCTTCTTGCGGCCTTCAATTTTTTTCTATGTTTAACGTGTACCAATACAACTGTCATGTGAAAATTTGGAAAATTTCAGGGGTCATTTGACCTTTTAAAGACATTTTAGTGATTTTCTAGCCATTTAATGATAGTAATTCAAATTTGAACTATATGTACATGCAACGGCTAACCATAACGGTTTGAAAACTCATATTTGTGTACTTGTGTGCGAGTTTATTCCATGTGCAGTAAATTAGAAGGAATTTTCAAACATATTGGTCTCACGGCATGGACACATGCATGGAGTGCCATGGCATTTTAATTCCAAAAAAATTAAAAAATGATTAAAAAAACATGAAACTTTGCTTGATGTAATGTCATGCCACCAAGATGATGTGATAAAAAATTGGCCTCTTTGACGAAAGTTTGGACACACACCCCTCACAAACTGGAGCAACTCACTAGAAGGCTCGTGGTTGCGAGAAGGAACAATGCATGTTTGACGACGAACTGGAGATAGCTTCCTCTTACAACCTACAAATTTTTTTGTACGTTTAACATGCACTAATAAAATTGTAATGTGAAAATTTGAAAAATTTCAGGGGTCATTTGACCTTTTAAAGACATTTAAGTGATTTTCTAGTCATTTAATGATAGTAATTCAAATTTGAACTACATGTACATGCAACGGCTAACCATAACGGTTTGAAAAATCATATTTATGTACTTGTGTATGAGTTTATTTCATGTGCAGTAAATTAGAATGAATTTTCAAACATATTGGTCTCACGGCATGGACACATGCATGGAGTGCCATGGCATTTTAATTCCAAAAAATTAAAAAATGGTCAGAAAAACATGAAACCTTGCTTGATGTAATGTCATGCCACCAAGATGATGTGCTAAAAAACTTAGCCTATTTGACGAAAGTTTAGAGACACCCCTCACAAACCGGAGCAACTCACTAGAAGGCTCGTGGTTCCGAGAGGGAACAATGCATGTTTGAGGACGAACGGGAGATAGATTCCTCTTACGGCCTTCAATTTTTTTCTACGTTTAACGTGCACAAATAACACTGTCATGTGAAAATTTAGAAAATTTCAGGGGTCATTTGACCTTTTAAAGACATTTAAGGGATTTTCTAGCCATTTAATGACCATAATTCAAATTTGAACTACATGTACATGCCACGGCTAATCATAACGGTTTGAAAAATCATATTTGTGTACTTGTGTGTGAGTTAATTCCATGTGGAGTAAATCAGAAGGAATTTTCAAACATATTGGTGTCACGGCATGGACACATGCATGGAGTGCCATGGCATTTTAATTCCAAAAAATTAAAAAATGATAAGAAAAATATGAAACCTTGCTTAATGTAATGTCATTCCACCAAGATGATGTGGTTAAAATTTGGCCTGTTTGACGAAATTTTGGACATACAACCCTCAGAAACCGGAGCAACTCACTAGAAGGCTCATGGTTCCGAGAGGGAACAATGCATGTTTGATGACGAACGCGAGATAGCTTCCTCTTAGGGCCTTCAATTTTTTTTCTACATTTAACGTGCACTAATACAACTTTCATGTGAAAATTTGGAAAATTTCAAGGGTCATTTGTCCTTTTAAGAACATTTAAGTGATTTTCTAGACATTTAATGATCGTAATTTAAATTTGAACTACATGTACATGCAACAGCTAACCATAATTGTTTGAAAAATCATATTTGTGTACTTGTGTGCGAGTTAATTCCATGTGCAGTAAATTATAAGGAATTTTCAAATATATTGGTATCACGGCATGGACACATGCATGGACTGCCATGGCATTTTAATTCGAAAAAAATAAAAAAATGATCAGAAAAACCTAAAATCTTGCTTGATGTATGTAACACCCCGGATGTAACTTTCCATAATTGTAACTCCAACTCTTGCCATTTCCGGCTATGATAGTATTATCTTTTGTTTTACATTTTGTTCATGTCATGCGCCTCATCTCATAGCATCATGCGCATTGCATCTGCATGTTTTCATAAAGCTTGCATTCGTTCGTAGTTGCCAAGTTCCCCCTTTCCTTCGTTGACCGATCCGAGTCCAATCGGGTTTTTGATTCCCTCTTGTCTGACCGTTTCCCCCTATCTACACTTTACTCAGACCCCTCATGCGCGTCCGAGAGTTGTCCCGAACCTGACCCGGGCTGTTGTGACCGATGAGTCCAGATCATCCCCAAACATCCCTAAAATATCTTTGGTTCTTTGTTTGGGATTACTAACCTATTTATCTAGACCGTCTGATTTTGATCGGAGGGACTACTTAGCCCCTAACCGAATCTCACCTGCTATATAAGCAACCTAACCCTAGATGTTAGGCAGGATGTCCCATCCATCTCATCACTGCCGCCACTCCACCAAATTCCCCTTGGGATCCCTCCTGATCCACCTCGTCTTCAGCCACCCACCAACCAGAGCATCGCCTGATCCTCTCTGTCACATCCATCCCAATTGATCCACTCGGCCCTCCCCCGCAAGCAGCCTCCCAGGCGCCCCTTGCATCCCTCACCGTGCCCCGTTTCTCCTACGCGAGGCCCCATGAGTCTTCCTCTCATTTGTGTCGCCGCCTCCGGCAACACCGCCATCCCCGCCAACGACCAAGACTAGCTGCAGGTCGTCGCCCCAGTCGTCCTCGACCTCGTGCCTCCCCGAGCGGAGGGGCTCATCCCCAAGCTCGACCGAGCCCCTCTCCCACGAGCGTCCGAGACCCTGCCTCGTCCCCATGTTCCAGCGTTGTGCCCTCTCCTCCCGCGCAGGAGCCCGCACCCGCCTCTGTTCGCCTTCGGCAGCCGTGTCGATGAGCGTCACCACCAGAGACTCGCTGCAGAGCAGCAGATCCAGGGCGTGCCCGTGCTTCCCCTGTCTCTCTCTCTCTCTCCCCCTCTCTCTTTCCCTCCTCGTTTTCCCTCTCTCTCCCTCTCACGATCTTCCTTTCTCTCTGTACTCTCACAGGGAGCTCCGCCACCCGAACTCCGGCCAAGATCCGGCAATCGCAGCTCCGCCCCGTCCTTGCCTTGCCAGGAGAGGCTCCGCCTTCGCCAAGTCCCCCACCAAGCCGCCGCTGTTGCCTCTGTTTCCCGCCGCTGCATCGCGCTGCAATGAGTGCCTGCTCGATCCAGCTCCGCCCCGTTGGGCCTCCTCACCGACGCTGGGCTAGGCCCATGGTGAGCACCAAATCCAGCCCCTCCTCTCTGTTCAGCCCAGCAGTGCACCAGATGCAGCCCATGTTTTTTTTCCTGCGCTGTGACTTTCTCTATTATCCAGTGAATTACAATTTTGCAGAAAACCCTCTAACTTCATGTTAAAAATGCATAATTGATGTGGTGTTTCGTCAATATGCAACTCGCTGCATATTGTGCTCCACTTAATTTACAGTATTGTTTGTGCACTTTGCCATGCCATGCCTCATTAAACCGGACATGCATCATACTTGCTTTTGCATCATGCCATGTTTATGTGATGGTTGTTTACCATGTTGTTTTCTTCTTTCCGGTTGCACTTCTCCTTGATAGTTCCGGTAACATTGCGTTTGTGAGGTTTTGTTCGTCTACGTTGGTTCGTCTACTTCATGGATTCGGTCTTCTTCATAGTGGAATTTCATTCAAGATGACCATTACCCTCGATATCACTTCTATCTTTGCTTGCTATTTGATCGTTCTATCGCTATGTCGCGCTTCCTACCACTTGTTTATCATGCCTCCCATATTGCCATGTCAAGCCTCTAACCCACCTTCCTAGCAAACCGTTGTTTGGCTATGTTACTGCTTTTGCTCATCCCCCTCTTATAGCGTTCTTAGTTGCAGGAGAAGTTGAAGATTGCTCTATGTTGGAACATGAACATGTTGGGATATCAGAATATCTCTTAATTTTAATTAATGCATCTATATAGTTGGTAAAGGGTGGAAGGCTCGGCCTTATGCCTGGTGTTTTGTTCCACTCTTGCGGCCCTAGTTTTCGTCATACCGGTGTTATGTTCCTTGATTTTGCGTTCCTTACACGGTTGGGGTTATGGGACCCCCTTGACAGTTCGCCTTGAATGAAACTCCTCTAGCAAGGCCCAATCTTGGTTTTAACATTTGCCTACCTACCACCTATAACTTTCCCTTGAGTTCTGCAGACTCAAGGATCATCTTTATTTTAACCCCCCGGGCCAGTGCTCCTCTGCGTGTTGGTCCGAACTGGGCAACCTGCGGGGCCACCTCGGGGAAACTTGAGGGCTGGTTTTACTCGTAGCTTGACCTATCCAGTGTGCCCTGAGAACGAGATATGTGCAGCTCCTATCAGGATTTGTCGGCACATTCGGGCGGACTTGCTGGTCTTGTTTTACCATTGTCAAAATATCTTGTAACCGGGATTCCGAGTCTAATCGGGTGATTCCGGGAGAAGGAATATCCTTCGTTGATCATGAGAGCTTGTGGTGGGCTAAGTTGGGACACCCCTGCAGGGTATAAACTTTCGAGAGCCGTGCCCGTGGTTATGTGGAAGATGTGAATTTGTTAATATCCGGTTGTAGAGAACTTGACACTTGACTTAATGAAAATGCATCAACCGTGTGTGTAGCCGTGATGGTCTCTTTTCGGCGGAGTCCGGGAAGTGAACACGATTTGGGTTATGATTGAACGTAAGTAGTTTCAGGATCACTTCTTGATCACTTCTAGCTTCACGACCGTTGCGTAGTTTCTCATCTTACTTATTTGCGTATGTTAGCCACCATATTTGCTTAGCGCTTGCTGCAACTCCACCTCATTACCTTATCCTACCCGTAAGCGTAAATAGTCTTGATCTCGCGGGTTTTGAGATTGTTGAGTCCTCGTGACTCACAGATACTACCAAAAGAGTTGTAGGTGCCGATGATACCAGTGCAGGCGATGCTACCGAACTCAAGTGGGAGTTCGACGAGGACCTTGGTCGTTACTATGTTTTGTTTCCTGATGATCAGCTGTGGATCCCAGTTGGGACGATCGGGGATCTAGCCTTTGGGGTTATCTTCTTTTCATTTGGATTTGTCCGTAGTCGGACTATGTGTGTACTCTGAATGATGTATGAATTATTTTTTAATTTTGTGAAGTGGCCATTGTAAGCCAACTACTTATCTATCCTTGTTCTTGTACATGGGATTGTGTGAAGATGACCCTTCTTGCGACAAAACCACAATGTGGTTATGCCTCTAAGTCATGCCTCAACACGTGGGAGATATAGCCGCATCGTGGGCGTTACAAGTTGGTAATCAAAGCCATCCCCAACTTAGGAGCCCCCTGCTTGATCGAATCACTGACGTTGTCGAGTCTAGAAAAAAATAATGTTTTGAGTCTTAAGATTATATATATCGGAGAGTAGGATTCTTTTTACTCCTCAGTCCCTTTGTCGCTTTGGTGAGGTCTCCTGACGTAGATGTTTTGTCTTTCCTCTCCTCAAATTTCACTTTTTCTAGGATGACACGGGTATCTTGGGATCATTCTGATATTCTTGTGACGAGAACATTGTTCTTGGTGCCTCCTGACATCTAGGGGTTGTGGCAGTGTCCCGAGGAGTTGAGTTCTGAGGTGTTGTCGTCATAATTTTATCATTGTAGTTCTGGAATACCTGAATTTCAGCGACATCGAGAATCTCTTTTATGCAGTTGTTGGTGAGATATCCTCGATGCCACCTGGTACTGGGGCGGGAGTTCGGCAGTATTGCCATAGCTTGTATAACGGATGCTTTTCGAAGGTTGAGGTACATGATTTCCAGAGTTTTGTTGGTTATGTGTTGACGGATGGATACAACTGGATGTATGGATTGTTTAGTTGGGTGAGAAATATTGCTTCCCTTGTATCCCCAACACCAGATTGCATAACCAGAAGGTCTCGGGAGTTTTATAGGTGGAAATTCAAGTAGCTCCTAGAATATGTTTTCGACAGATGCATGATATGGGATTGGGTAAATCTCTATCATATGTATTTGTTCCGACTTATCCTGCAAGCCAAATCCTTTGTTTTGTTTTGAGTTGTGGTATTCGAGTTGCTTTGATGTCAAGTGTTGATCCATACCTTCTCTAAATGGTTTGAGCTCCGAGGTATTGTCGTCATAATTTTATGTCATGCCACCAAGATGATGTGGTACAAAAATTGGCATGTTTGACGAAAGTTTGTACACACACCCCTCACAAACCGGAGCAACTCACTAGGAGGCTCGTGGTTTCGAGAGGGAACAATACATGTTTGATGACGAATGGGAGATAGCTTCCTCTTACGGCCTACAAATTTTTTTCTACGTTTAACATGCACTACGACAACTGTCATGTGAAAATTTGGAAAATTCTAGGGGTCATTTGACCTTTTAAAGACATTTAAGTTATTTTTGCTAGCCATTTCATGACCATAATTAAAATTTGAACTATATCTACATGCAATGGCTAACCATAATGGTTCGAAAAGTCATATTTTTGTGTACTTGTGTGCGAGTTAAAACATATTCAGACGATGTAAATATATGGTGTTCAAAAAAGAAAATGTAAAGATCTGGAAAGACGACCCGCCCCACACGAAGAGATTTGGAAGGTGAGTGGCGGGGGTTATTATTCAGACATGGTTCTGTATTGGAAACCATCAGCTATTATGTTCACACACAGATTTTGCTGCAGGGATCATGTGTAATTCAAAGTAAAGTACTCGTAAATTCCGGCGACCGGCGTGTGTACTATATCCGTCGATCTAGATTCCGTCCGCCAATAAATACTACCTTGCTCACGTTGTCCCGCCTGCATTCTCATCTCTACGTCCTCACCTCGCTCTCTCTCTCTCTCTCAAATTGCTACCATTGAGCCGCCGGTCTACCCGCGCGTCAACGAGGAGTCGCCGCCCCCCAAGGACACTCACTCGAAGAGCAGCGACGAAGACCCCTACGCGCCGCTAGACGAGGTTGCGCCGGACCCCCCTAATTTGGATTGGTTTTGGGGCATGTCAGTGTCAAAACCGGCGGATCTCGGGTAGGGGGTCCCGATCTGTGCGTCAAGGCTGATGGTAACAGGAAGCAAGGGACACAGATGTTTACCTAGGTTCGGGCCCTCTCGATGGAGGTAAAACCCTATTTCCTGCTTGATTAATATTGAAGATATGGGTAGTACAAGAGTAGATCTACCACGAGATCGTAGAGGCTAAACCCTAAGAGCTAGCCTATGATGGTATGACTGTAATTGTGATCGGCCTTCTAAGGACCAACCTCTCCGGTTTATATAGACACAGGAGAGGGCTAGGGTTTACATGGAGTCGGTTACAAGGAAGGAAATACAATATCCGGATCGCCAAACTTGCTGAGGGAGTCCTGGACTAGGGGGTATCCGGACAGCCGGACTGTCATCGTCAGCCGGACTCCAAGACTATGAAGATACAAGATTGAAGACTCCGTCCCGTGTCCGGATGGGACTTTCCTTGGCGTGGAAGGCAAGCTTGGCAATATGGATATGTAGATCTCCTACCATTGTAACCGACTCTGTGTAACCCTAGCCCTCCCTGATGTCTATATAAACCGAAGGGTTTTAGTCCGTAGGACGAACAACCATTACAACAATCATACCATAGGCTAGCTTCTAGGGTTTAGCCTCCTTGATCTCGTGGTAGATCCACTCTTGTACTACACATATCATCAATATCAATCAAGCAGGAGTAGAGTTTTACCTCCATCTAGAGGGCCCAAACCTGGGTAAAAACATCGTGTCCCTTGTCTCCTGTTACCATCCGCCTAGACGCACAGTTCGGGACCCCCTACCCGAGATCCGCCGGTTTTGACACCGACATTGGTGCTTTCATTGAGAGTTCTGTGTCGTCACCGATAGGCTTGATGGCTTCCTCAAACAACAACGCCGTCCAGGGTGAGACTTTTCTCCCCGGACAGATCTTCGTATTCGGCGGCTTCGCACTGCGGGCCAATTCACTTGGCCATCTAGAGCAGATCGAAAGCTATGCCCCTGGCCGTCAGGTCAGATTTGGAAGCCTAAACTTCACGACGGATATCCGCGGAGACTTGATCTTCGACGGATCCAAGCCGCAGCCGAGCGTGCCGCACTATCACGATGGGTATGATCTAGCTCTGCTGCCAGATAGTACTTTGGAGGCCGCACACGAATGCGCACCGACCCATAATTCGGAGCCGATCGCGCAGATCGAGGATGGGTGGCTGGACACCGCCTCGGGAGCTGCAACTTCCACGGCGATGGAGCCGAATACTGACCTTGTCCCTTATAAAGCTCGTGACTCCGAGGTGCCGGACTCTGAACCTCCTGCGCTCCTGCCAATCGAATCTGATTGGGTGCCGATCATGGAGTTCACCGCTGCGGACATCTTTCAGCACTCACCCTTTGGCGACATCTTAAATTCGCTAAAACACCTCTCGCTATCCGGAGAGCCCTGGCCGGACTATGGCCAGGATGGTTGGGATGCGGACGACAAAGAAATTCAAAACCCACCCACCACCCACTTTGTAGCCACTGTCGATGATCTAACCGACATGTTTCCTTAAAGATGGGGACGGCGAAGAAGCAGCGGCGGCAGATTCCTTAAAGAAATAGCCCAAGCGCCAACGTCAGCGGCGCCGCTCTAAATCCTGCCACAGTAAGAATGGAGATTCCGGCATAGGAGATAATAACGCCCCAGAAAGTGCCGAAGACAATCCCCTCCAGCAAGATTCAGTGCAGGAGGATGCAGAAGCAAGCCCTCACGAGAGAGCGGCAGACGAAGAGGTCGAGGATGATAATTACATACCTCCCTCCAGAGACGAGGCAAGCCTCGACGACGGCGAATTCGTCGTGCCTGAGGATCCCGTCGAACAAGAGCGTTTCAGACGCAGACTAATAGCCACAGCAAATAGCATAAAGAAAAAGCAGCAGCAGCTTCAAGCTGATCAAGACCTACTGGCCGACAGATGGACCGAGGTCCTCGCGGCCGAAGAGTATGAACTCGAGCGCCCCTCCAAGAGCTACCCAAAACGCAAGTTGCTCCCCCGATTAGAGGAGGAAGCATACATACCTTCATCACCAGCACACAATACGGCCGACCGACCACCCCGTGGTCGCGACAGAGAGGCATCCAAGCCCTCCATCAAGACCGTACCCCGGCATCGCTCGAAAAGTACGAAGCCACGAGGGAACGCGCCGGACTTGCGGGATATATTGGAGGACAAGGCAAGACAATCCAGATCTATCTATGGATCACGTGGGCGCCCCATGACCCACGACCAATACCGTCGCGCCGGATACAAGAACTCCGGCTGGGCCGAACACAGCAGACAACGCTCTCTTGAGCTACGTCGCGATATTGCTCAATACAGAGGCGCCGCACACCCGGTATGCTTCACTGACGAAGTAATGGATCATCAAATCCGTGAAGGGTTTAAACCCGTAAACATTGAATCCTACGATGGCATAACAGACCCCGCGGTTTGGATCGAAGATTATCTCCTTCATATCCATATGGCCCCCGGCGACGATCTCCACGCCATCAAATATCTTCCGCTCAAGCTTAAAGGACCAGCTCGGCATTGGCTTAACAGCCTGCCGCAGAATCAATTGGGTGTTGGGAGGACCTGGAAGCCGCATTCCTCGACAACTTCCAGGGCACATATGTGCGACCACCGGACGCCGATGACCTAAGCCACATAATTCAGCAGCCAGACGAATCGGCCAGGCAATTCTGGACACGGTTCTTAACAAAGAAAAATCAAATCGTCGACTATCCGGATGCAGAGGCCCTCGCAGCCTTCAAACATAACATCCGCGACGAGTGGCTAGCCCGGCACCTAGAACAGTAAAAGCCAAAATCCATGGCAGCCCTCACATCATTACTGACCCGCTTCTGTGCGGGAGAGGATAGCTGGCTAGCTCGCAGCAACAACCTTAGTAAAAATGCTGGCAGTCCGGATACTAAGGACCACAACGGCAGGTCGCGTCGAAGCAAAAACAAACGCCGCGTTAATGGCGATAACAATGAGGATACGGCAGTCAACGCCGAATTACGAGGCTCTAAACCCGGACAGCGGAAGAAGCCATTCAAAAGAACCACTCCGGGTCCGTCCAATTTGGACCGAATACTCGACCGCTCTTGCCAGATACATGGCACCCCCGAAAAACCAGCTAACCACACCAACAGAGATTGTTGGGTATTCAAGCAGGCAGGCAAGTTAATTGCCGAAAACAATGACAAGGGGCTGCAAAGCGATGACGAGGAAGAGACCCGGCCGCCAAACAGTAGAGGACAAAAGGGCTTCCCCCCACAAGTGCGGACGGTCAACATGATATACGCAACCCACATACCTAAGAGGGAGCGGAAGCGTGCACTGAGGGACGTATATGCGATGGAGCCAGTCGCCCCGAAGTTCAATCCATGGTCCTTTTGCCCGATCACTTTCGATCGAAGAGACCATCCGACCAGTATCCGCCATGGCGGATTCGCCGCATTGGTTTTAGACCCAATCGTCGATGGATTTCACCTCACAAGAGTCCTGATGGACAGCGGCAGTAGCCTGAACCTGCTTTATCAGGATACAGTGCGCAAGATGGGCATAGACCCCTCAAGGATTAAACCTACAAAGACGACCTTCAAAGGCATCATACCAGGTGTTGAGGCCAATTGTACAGGCTCAGTCACACTGGAAGTGGTCTTCGGATCCCTGGACAATTTCTGGAGCGAGGAGTTAATCTTCGACATAGTCCCGTTCCGCAGCGGCTATCACGCTCTGCTCGGACGAACCGTGTTCCCAAAGTTCAACGCGGTGCCGCATTATGCATACCTCAAGCTCAAGATGCCAGGCCCTCGTGGAGTCATCACGGTCAACGGAAATACGGAATGCTCCCTCCGAACGGAGGAACATACAGCGGCTCTCGCAGCAGAAGTACAGAGCAGCCTTCTAAGGCAATTTTCGAGTCCGGCCGTTAAACGACCGGACACGGCCAAACGTGCCCGGAGCAACATCAATCAAGACCACCTGGCATGTTCCGAGCATGCGTAGCAATGCGGCCCCAACCCCAGTCCTTGCATGATTGCAAGACCAGCTCTCTGCGTACATCATTACGCTCTGGAGATACCATGGGCACAGGGGGAGGGGCACGACCACAACAGACCCAGAGTGCGGCTCGACCACACCAGGGGCTCCCAAGTGTGTCGTTCTTTTTATTTTTATTTTTCCTCTTTCTATACACAGGACTCCGTTCCAGAGGCCCTGTCCGGCGGCGAACCCGCCGAACTCATGATGCAACAGCCAGGAAGGGAAAAAGGCTGCGACGAACACTCAGGTGGTCTCCATTACGAGCATTAAATTTGATTATATACACCAGTCCGCAGCCCACCCCTGGAGGGGGACATGTTTAATTAGTCCAATCCCTTGCTTACCGCACTATTTGTATCATTTCGCACTCATAGCAGAATTCCTTGAATAAATAATGCAGCACTTTTTGCCTATAATTGCATTACTTTACATATATGTTCATGAATGACATCTTGCACCCGTATATTTTGGTACGGCCGAATACACCAGGGGCTTATGTTCCCCGCATTATGGTGTGATAAGTCCGAACACTTTCACAAGTGCGGCACCCCGAACTTATAGCATTATATGAATCGGCTCCGTATCATGTCTTGGGTCAATAGTTGGGTTTTCCTGGCTCCCATGTTTTGGTACCTTACGTTCCATTCTGTCGGCTAAGGTAGCACTAGGAGAACCACTGCGATTGCGCCCTGGTTGAGCTGGGCGAGCGCCTCAGTGGAGAAAGCTAAAACTGACTGGCATGATAAGGCGAGAGACTGGTCGCTGTTCGAGAGGTCTTTTCGAGTCCCTAAAGACTTATGCCGCTTCGAGCGAAGAACCGAATAATGTCCGGCCAAGGCGTGGATAGCGCCCCGAACTCGATCTTCCGAATACTAGGGGCTTCGCCGAAATTTAAAATTATAGAATTCTATGGCTAAGTGAGAGTGTTCAAGCATTATAAGTCCGGTTGTCTTGTTCGTTGTGTTGAGCGCCTCCCTAGATGGACCCAAAAATGGGAACAAGAGTGCTCATGTTTATCCCGAACACCCCAGCACTAGTGGCATGGGGGCTGAAGCCGACGACTTGCCATCTCTCAGATTTTATAAATGGCCGCACAGAAGGTAATATTTTAAATCAAACAAGCGTTGCTTAGCGCATATGAACAAAGTTTTCAGCGCACAGGATAACACATAGCGAGTTCACTCAATAATTACATCTCTAGGGCACTCATCCGCAATCTTGCGGGCACCCTTCAGGACAGTCTTATAGTACATCTCGGGCGTATGATACTCCTTGCCCGCTGGCGGCGCGTCAGTGATAAGCCTCTCCGCATCCAGCCTGCCCCAGTGCACCTTTGCGCGGGCAAGGGCCCGACGAGCACCCTCAATACAGGAGGAGCGCTTGATGACCTCCACCCAGGGGCACGCATCCACCAGCCGCCGCATGAGGCCAAAGTAGCTCCCAAGCATGGCCTCGCCAGGCCACAGCTGGACTATGAGGCCCTTCATGGCCTGCTCGGCTACCTTGTGGAGCTCGACCAGCTGCTTCAGCTGGTCGCCGGGGGGCACCGGATGGCCGGCCTCAGCGTACTGAGACCAGAAGACCTTCTCCGTTGAGCTACCCTCCTTGGCTCGGTAGAATGCGGCGGCATCGGACACGCTGCGAGGCAGATCTGCAAACGCCCCTAGAGAGCTCCGAATTCGGGTAAGTATCAGGAAGTTTACATTAACATGCTTGCTTTGCATGAAAAATGCCTTACCCGCCGCTATTTTCTTCACATCCTCAACCTCCTGAAGGGCCTTATGGGCCTCGGCCTTGGCGGCTTTGGAACTTTCGAGAGCCGAGGCAAGCTCGGACTCTCAAGTCTTCGAGTCGCGCTCCAAACTCTCATGCTTTTCCATCAGAGCCTGGAGCTCTTGCCGCACCTCCGCCACCCGCGCCTCCTGTTTCTCTCGCTCTACCCATTCCGAGGTCGCATTGCGTTCCGCCGCGGACACAGCCTCCTTCAGGGTTGCCACCTCGTTCGTGGCCCCTGCAGTACCCACATTATCCTTGTTATTTTTATTGCAACCTAAATCCTTTTCTGTAAGATAACTATTCAAAGTGGTGTTACTCACCTTCTTTGTCCTCGAGCTGCTTCTTGGCACGGCCGAGATCTTGCTCGGACCGCTCGAGGTCCTGCTTCAAAGCACCGACCTCCGCAGTCAGTGCGGCAGAGGTCAGCAGCGCAGCCTGCAAACCCATATTGACATAATTTTTAGCAACCCTGCATACATCTTTTTAGATCCTCAGTCCGGCTTTTCTTTCCGAACACCGAACCGAGCATCAGGGGCTACTATCTATGCGGTATTACATTACATAATTTTAACTTCTTACCTCAAAGCCTGTTAGAAGGCTACTGCAGGCTTCGGTCAGCCCGCTCTTGGCGAGCTGAACCTTCTGAATCACCGCACTCATAATAGTGCGGTGTTCTTCCTCGATGGAAGCGCCTTTGAGCGCCTCCAGCAAGTTGTCCGGCACCTCCGGTTGGACAGGGGCCGCCGGCGTCACGGTCTTGCCCTTCTTGCGAAGGGGCCGCCTGCCGGACTCCGGAACCACTGCGGGTTCCGGCGTGGAGTCCGGTGCAAAGTCTGGGAGGCTGCCTTGTGGCGCCTCCTGAGCCTCCTCCCGATGGGTCCCTTCCTGGGATCCCACCTCGGCGTCCTCAGCGGCGCGAGGGGTGGAGGCAGTCGGCATGGAATCTACATCCGTCGGAGCCAACGACCCGCTCGACGAAGCGGGGAGATCATCATCGGCCGGACTGCGGGCAGAGTGCGGCATTAGAAGGACACTATGTGACACAAAAGAGAAATTACAAATCATTCAGGAATGCGGATACTTACGATCTTGCCGGAGGCCTGGCCCTTGAGGGCCACTCTTCATCGCCAACGTTGGCGTTGGCAGAGCTGTCCGGGGGGATAGTTCTTCCCCTCTTGGACCCTTCGGCCTCCCCTGTTGGGGAGGCCTTCCTCTTCCTCTCTCCCTCCTCTGGGAGAGAGTCCTCTTTCTCCTCCTCGTCTTCGGGGGAGGAGTCCGCCTCGGAGCCATCAGACGATGAGTCCGATATCACCTGGCGCCGGGAACTTCTTCGAGTTCCCGTGGCCTTCTTCTTGGCCTTCTTCTCTGGCACCACATAGAGTGACGGGACCAGCAGCCCCGTTAAGCGGGCATCCGCTGGGTCTTCGGGAAGGGGAGCCGGACAGTCTACCTGTCCGGACGTCCTCTGCCAGTCCTGTCAAAGGCATTGGGAGTTTTAGATCCCATATAGAGTCAAACTATGAAAGAAAACAGCTGTCCCGTAGAGGATAACGAAGCTTACCTCACCGGCCGGGCGCTTAGTGCTGAATCCGCGATCCTCAGTAGTGGACGCGAGGGCTTCTCCACCCTTGAACAGCACCCTCCAGACGGCCTCATACGTCGTGTCGAAGAGCCCGCTCAGAGTCCGGTGCTGTGCCGGATCAAACTCCCACAGATTGAAGGCCCGTTGTTGGCAGGGGAGGATCCGGCGGATGAGCATGACCTGGATGACATTGACAAGCCTAAGCTTCTTGTTCACCAAGGTCTGAAGACAGGACTGGAGTCCTGTCAGCTCCTCCAAACTACCCCATAGCAAGCCCTTCTCTTTCCAGGAGGTGAGCTGCATTGGGATACCAGATCTGAACTCGGGGGCCGCCGCCCACTTAGGGTCACGCGGCTCGGTGATGAAGAGCCACCCCGATTGCCACCCCTTGACGGATTCCACGAAGGCCCCTTCGAGCCAGATGACGTTGGGCATCTTGCCCAACATGGCGCCTCCGCACTCCGCTTGAGTGCCCTTCACTACCTTCGGCTTGACATTGAAGGTCTTGAGCCACAAGCCGAAGTGGGGCTGGATGCAGAGGAAGGCCTCACACACGATGATAAACGCCGAGATGTTGAGGATGAAGTTCGGCGCCAGATCATGGAAATCCAGGCCGTAGTAGAACATGAGCCCCAGGACAAAGGGGTGAAGTGGAAAGCCCAGTACGTGGAGGAAGTGGGGAAGGAACACGACCCTCTCATGGGGCCTGGGGGTGGGGATGAGCTGCCCCTTGTCGGGCAGCCGGTGCGCGATGTCGCTGGACAGATATCCGGCGCTGCGCAGTCTTTCGACGTGCCCCTCCGTAACGGAGGAGGCCAACCATTTGCCTCCCGCTCCGGACATGGTCGGAGAAGGTCGAGACGAGATGCGCGGACTTGGGCGCTGGAGCTCGAGAGTGCGCATAGATGGATAAGCAAAGGAGGAAGAAGGCGTAGCTAAAAAGGGTGGATCCTTATCCCCTTATATATGGGCGGACGGAAACTATGTGTCCCCACCGGCCTAGTAAAACTCGCTTATCTCCCAAGCGCCACCATCAATGCCGCGGTTGGGTTACCCACGTCCGTATTGATGAGAATCCCGGAATAAGGGGAACACGATCTCTGCTTCGACAAGACATGCCAAGGAAACCGGTTCGTGAAACGCGCTGAGGTGGTATATTAAAAAGATTCCAGTAAAGGCTTGGTAGTGGCGTGACGTCATGCTACAAGATACGTCAGCAGGTTGAACTTGTGTACATAATATTCTCTCTACGGTGGAATGTGGAAATTATTTTGCAGAGCCGGACACTATCCTGGTGTTCGCAATCTTCTATGAATTATTCGAAGGAGGAACCCGCCTTGCAATGCCGAACAATATGCACGCCGGACTCATCGTCATTGAAGCCTGGTTCAGGGGCTACTGAGGGAGTCCTGGACTAGGGGGTGTCCGGACAGCCGGACTGTCATCGTCAGCCGAACTCCAAGACTATGAAGATACAAGATTGAAGACTCCGTCCCATGTCCGGATGGGACTTTCCTTGGCGTGGAAGGCAAGCTTGGCAATACGGATATGTAGATCTCCTACCATTGTAACCGACTCTGTGTAACCCTATCCCTCCCCGGTGTCTATATAAACTGGAGGGTTTTAGTCCGTAGGACGAACAACCATTACAACAATCATACCATAGGCTAGCTTCTAGGGTTTACCCTCCTTGATCTCGTGGTATATCCACTCTTGTACTACCCATATCATCAATATCAATCAAGCAGGAGTAGGGTTTTACCTCCATCGAGAGGGCCCGAACCTGGGTAAAAACATCGTGTCCCTTGTCTCCTGTTACCGTCCGCCTAGACGCACAGTTCGGGACCCCCTACCCGAGATCCGCCGGTTTTGACACTGACACTTGCCTTCCACGCAAAGGAGATTCCCATCCGGACACGGGCCGAAGTCTTGAGTCTTGTATCTTCACGCTTCAATAGTCTGGACGTTGTACACAGTCCGGTTGTCCGGATACCCCTAATCCAGGACTCCCTCGGTGTAAGGGATAAGATTCCCAACGGGCAAATGGGGAGGCGCACCGCTTTCGTCACCTCTATAAAGGGATAAGATTTCCTCATTTTACCCACGCCTTCTTTCTCCCTTGCCCACTCTTGCCCCCTCGAGCTCCAGCGCCCAAGCCCAAGTCTTCTCCACGTAGCTAAACATGTCCGGAGCGGAGGCAAGTGGGTGGCTTCCACCGTCAAGGAGAAGCACGTCACAAATCTTCGGGCGGCCGGATACTTTGCCGCAGACATAGCGCAGTGGCTACCGGACGCCGGGCAGGTCATTCCAACCCCAGGACCCCACGAGAGGGTGGTGTTCGTTGCCCACTCTATCCGTGGACTGGGATTTCCACTTCACCCCTTCGTCCGCGGGCTTATGTTCTACTACGGGGTAGATTTCCATGATCTAGCCCCAAATTTCGTCCTCAACATCTCGGCGTTCATCGTCGTATGCGAGGCCTTCCTACGCATCCGGCCTCACTTTGGCCTGTGTCTGCAAACCTTCTGCGTGAAGCCGAAGACGGCCAGCAAGCGGAGTGCGGAGGAGCCTGTTGGGTAACGCAGTAATTTCAAAAAATTTCCTACGCACACGCAAGATCATGGTGATGATATAGCAACGAGAGGGGAGAGTGTTCATCCACGTACCCTTGTAGACCGTAAGCGGAAGCGTTAGCACAACGCGGTTGATGTAGTCGTACGTCTTCAGGATCCGACCGATCCAAGCACCGAACGTACGGAGCCTCCGAGTTCAGCACACGTTCAGCTCGATGACGTCCCTCGAACTCCGATCCAGCCGAGTGTCGAGGGAGAGTTCCGTCAGCACGACGGCGTGGTGACGATCTTGATGTGCTACCAGTGCAGGGCTTCGCCTAAGCTTCGCGACGATATGACCGAGGTGGAATATGGTGGAAGGGGGCACCGCACACGGCTAAGGAACGATCCGTAGATCAACTTGTGTGTCTATGTGGTGCCCCCTGCCCCCGTATATAAAGGAGGGAGTGGGGAGGCTGGCCGGCCCCTTTGGGCGCGCCAAGGGAGGAGGAATCCTCCTCCTAGCAGGAGTAGGATTCCTCCTTTCCTA
>NC_041389.1:82457006-82510160 GCF_002162155.2 Triticum dicoccoides
CCTCCTAGTCCAATTCGGACCAGAGGGAGAGGGGGCGCGCGGCCCACCCTGGCCGCCCCTCTCTCTTCCCACCTAGGCCCATGTGGCCCATTAACTCTCCCGGGGGGTTCCGGTAACCCCTCCGGCACTCCGGTTTTCTTCGGAAACTCCCGGAACCTTTCCGGTGTCCGAATATAGTCGTCCAATATATCAATCTTTATGTCTCGACCATTCCGAGACTCCTCGTCATGTCCATGATCACATCCGGGACTCCGAACAAACTTTGGTACATCAAAACTTATAAACTCATAATAAAACTGTCATCGAAACGTTAAGCGTGCGGACCCTACGGGTTCGAGAACTATGTAGACATGACCTAAAACCATTCTCGGTCAATAACCAATAGTGGGACGTGGATGCCCATATTGGTTCCTACATATTCTACGAAGATCTTTATCGGTCAAACCGCATAACAACATACTTTGTTCCCTTTGTCATCGGTATGTTACTTGCCCGAGATTTGATCGTCGGTATCCAATACCTAGTTCAATCTCGTTACCGACAAGTCTCTTTACTCGTTCCGTAATACGTCATCTCATAAATAACTCATTAGTTACATGCTTGCAAGGCTTAGGTGATGAGTATTACCGAGAGGGCTCAGAGATACCTCTCCGATGATCGGAGTGACAAATCCTAATCTCGAATTATGCCAACTCAACATGTACCTTCGGAAACACCTGTAGAGCACCTTTATAATCACCCAGTTACGTTGCGACGTTTGGTAGCACACAAAGTGTTCTTCCGGTAAACGGGAGTTGCAAAATCTCATAGTTGTAGGAACTTTGTATAAGTCATGAAGAAAGCAATAGCAGTATACTAAACGATCAAGTGCTAGGCTAACGGAATGGGTCATGTCAACCACATCATTCTCCTAATGATGTGATCCCATTAATCAAATGACAACACATGTCAATGGTCAGGAAACATAACCATCTTTGATTAATGAGCTAGTCAAGTAGAGGCATACTAGTGACTATGTGTTTGTCTATGTATTCACACATGTATCATGTTTCCGGTTAATACAATTCTAGGATGAATAATAAACATTTATCATGATATGAGGAAATAAATAATAACTTTATTATTGCCTCTAGGGCATATTTCCTTCAGTCTCCCACTTGCACTAGAGTCAATAATCTATATTACATAGTAATGATTCTAACACCCATGGAGTCTTGGTGCTGATCATGTTTTGCTCGTGAGAGAGGCTTAGTCAATGGGTCTGCGACATTCAGATCCGTATGTATCTTGCAAATGTCTATGTCTCCCACTTGGACTTGGTCCCGAATGGAATTGAAGCGTCTCTTGATGTGCTTGGTCCTCTTGTGAAATCTGGATTCCTTTGCCAAGGCAATTGCACCAGTATTGTCACAGAAGATCTTCATTGGTCCTGATGCACTAGGTATGACACCTAGATCGGAAATGAACTCCTTCATCCAGACTCCTTCATTTGCTGCTTCAGAAGCAGCTATGTACTCCGCTTCACATGTAGATCCCGCCATGACGCTTTGTTTAGAACTGCGCCAACTTACAGCTCCACCGTTTAATAAAAACACGTATCCGGTTTGCGATTTAGAATCGTCCGGATCAGTGTCAAAGCTTGCATCGACGTAACCATTTACGACTAGCTCTTTGTCACCTCCATATATCAGAAACATATCCTTTGTCCTTTTCAGGTATTTCAGGATGTTCTTGACCGCTGTCCAGTGATCCACTCTTGGATTACTTTGGTACCTTCCTGCCAAACTTATTGCTAAGCATACGTCAGGTCTGGTACACAGCATTGCATACATGATAGAGCCTATGGCTGAAGCATAGGGAACATTTTTCATCTTCTCTCTATCTTCTGCTGTGGTCGGGCATTGAGTTTGACTCAACTTCACACCTTGTAGCACAGGCAAGAATCCTTTCTTTGCCTGATCCATTTTGAACTTTTTCAAAATTTTGTCAAGGTATGTGCTTTGTGAAAGTCCTATTAAGCGTCTTGATCTATCTCTATAGATCTTGATGCCCAATATGTAAGCAGCTTCCCCGAGGTCTTTCATTGAAAAACTTTTATTCAAGTATCCCTTTATGCTATCCAGAAATTCTATATCATTTCCAATTAATAATATGTCATCAACATATAAAACTAGAAATGCTACAGAGCTCCCACTCACTTTCTTGTAAATACATGCTTCTCCAAAAGTCTGTATAAAACCATATGCTTTGATCACACTATCAAAGCGTTTATTCCAACTCCGAGATGCTTGCACCAGTCCAAAAATGGAACGCTGGAGCTTGCACACTTTGTCAGCACCTTTTGGATCAACAAAACCTTCCGGCTGCATCATATACAACTCTTCTTCTAGAAATCCATTCAAGAATGCAGTCTTGACATCCATTTGCCAAATTTCATAATCATGAAATGCAGCAATAGCCAACATGATTCGGACGGACTTAAGCATCGCTACGGGTGAGAAAGTCTCATCGTAGTCAACCCCTTGAACTTGTCGAAAACCTTTCGCAACAAGTCGAGCTTTATAGACAGTAACATTACCATCAGTGTCAGTCTTCTTCTTAAAGATCCATTTATTCTCAATGGCCTACCGATCATCGGGCAAGTCAACCAAAGTCCATACTTTGTTTTCATACATGGATCCCATCTCAGATTTCATGGCCTCTAGCCATTTTGCGGAATCTGGGCTCATCATCGCTTCCTCATAGTTTGTAGGTTCATCATGGTCAAGTAACATGACTTCCAGAATAGGATTACCATACCACTCTGGTGTGGATCTTACTCTGGTAGACCTACGAGGTTCAGCAGAAACTTGATCTGAAGTTTCATGATCAATATCATTAACTTCCTCACTAATTGGTGTAGTCTTCACAGGAACTGGTTCTCGTGATGAATTACTTTCCAATAAGGGAGTAGATACAATTATCTCATCAAGTTCTACTTTCCTCCCACTCACTTCTTTCGAGAGAAACTCCTTCTCTAGAAAGGATCCATTCTTAGCAACGAATGTCTTGCCTTCGGATCTGTGATAGAAGGTGTACCCAACAGTCTCTTTTGGGTATCCTATGAAGACACATTTCTCCGATTTGGGTTCGAACTTATCTGGTTGAAGTTTCTTCACATAAGCATCGCAGCCCCAAACTTTAAGAAACGACAACTTTGGTTTCTTGCCAAACCATAGTTCATAAGGCGTCGTCTCAACGGATTTAGATGGTGCCCTATTTAACGTGAATGCGGCCGTCTCTAAAGCATAACCCCAAAATGATAGCGGTAAATCGGTAAGAGACATCATAGATCGCACCATATCAAGTAAAGTACAATTACGACGTTCGGACACACCATTTCGTTGTGGTGTTCCAGGTGGTGTGAGTTGCGAAACTATTCCGCATTGTTTCAAATGTAAACCAAACTCGTAACTCAAATATTCTCCTCCACGATCAGATCGTAGAAACTTTATTTTCTTGTTACGATGATTTTCCACTTCACTCTGAAATTCTTTGAACTTTTAAAATGTTTCAGATTTGTGCTTCATTAAGTAGATATACCCATATCTGCTCAAATCATCTGTGAAGGTGAGAAAATAACGATATCCGCCACGAGCCTCAACATTCATTGGTCCACATACATCTGTATGTATGATTTCCAACAAATCTGTTACTCTCTCCATAGTTCCGGAGAACGGTGTTTTAGTCATCTTGCCCATGAGGCACGGTTCGCAAGTACCAAGTGATTCATAATCAAGTGATTCCAGAAGTCCATCAGTATGGAGTTTCTTCATGCGTTTTACACCAATATGACCTAAACGGCAGTGCCACAAATAAGTTGCACTATCATTATTAACTCTGCATCTTTTGGCTTCAATATTATGAATATGTGTATCACTACTATCGAAATTTAATAAAAACAGGCCACTCTTCAAGGGTGCATGACCATAAAAGATATTATTCATATAAATAGAACAACCATTATTCTCTGATTTAAATGAATAACCGTCTCGCATCAAACAAGATCCAGATATAATGTTCATGCTCAACGCTGGCACCAAATAACAATTATTCAGGTCTAAAACTAACCCCGAAGGTAGATGTAGAGGTAGCGTGCCGACCGCGATCACATCGACTTTGGAACCGTTTCCCACGCGCATCGTCACCTCGTCCTAGGCCAGTGCTCGCTTATTCCGTAGTCCCTGTTTCGAGTTGCAAATATTAGCAACAGAACCAGTATCAAATACCCAGGTGCTACTACGAGCTCTAGTTAGGTACACATCAATAACATGTATATCACATATACCTTTGCTCACTTTGCCATCCTTCTTATCCAACAAATACTTGGGGCAATTCCGCTTTCAGTGTCCAGTCTGCTTGCAGTAGAAGCACTCAGTTTCAGGCTTAGGTCTAGACTTGGGTTTCTTCTCTTGAGCAGCAACTTGCTTGCCGTTCTTCTTGAAGTTCCCCTTCTTCTTCCCTTTGCCCTTCTTCTTGAAACTAGTGGTCTTATTGACCATCAACACTTGATGCTCCTTCTTGATTTCTACCTCCGCAGCTTTCAGCATCGCGAAGAGCTCGGCAATAGTCTTGTTCATCCCTTGCATATTATAGTTCATCACAAAGCTCTTGTAGCTTGGTGGCAGTGATTGGAGAATTCTGTCAATGACACTATCATCAGGAAGATTAACTCCCAGTTGAATCAAGTGATTGTTATACCCAGACATTCTGAGTATGTGTTCACTGACAGAACTATTCTCCTTCATCTTGCAGCTGTAGAACTTATTGGAGACTTCATATCTCTCAATCCGGGCATTTGCTTGAAATATTAACTTCAACTCCTGGAACATCTCATATGCTCCATGACGTTCAAAACGTCGTTGAAGACCCGGTTCCAAGCCGTAAAGCATGGCACACTGAACTATAGAGTAGTCATCAGCTTTGCTCTGCCAGACGTTCTTAACGTCGTCAGTTGCATCAGCAGCAGGCCTGGCACCCAGCGGTGCTTCTAGGACGTAACTCTTCTGTGCGGCAATGAGGATAATCCTCAGGTTACGGACCCAGTCCGTGTAATTGCTACCATCATCTTTCAACTTTGCTTTCTCAAGGAACGCATTAAAATTCAACGGAACAACAGCACGAGCCATCTATCTACAAACAAACCTAGACAAGCAAGATACTATCAGGTACTAAGTTCATGATAAATTTAAGTTCAATTAATCATATTACTTAAGAACTCCCACTTAGACAGACATCTCTCTAGTCATCTAAGTGATCACGTGATCCAAATCAACTAAACCATAACCGATCATCACGTGAGATGGAGTAGTTTTCAATGGTGAACATCACTATGTTGATCATATCTACTATATGATTCACGCTCGACCTTTCGGTCTCTGTGTTCCGAGGCCATATCTGCATATGCTAGGCTCGTCAAGTTTAACCTGAGTATTCTGCGTGTGCAAAACTGGCTTGCACCCGTTGTAGATGGACGTAGAGCTTATCACACCCGATCATCACGTGGTGTCTCGGCACGACGAACTTTGGCAACGGTGCATACTCAGGGAGAACACTTCTTGATAATTTTAGTGAGAGATCATCTTAAAATGCTACCGTCAAACAAAGCAAGATAAGATGCATAAAGGATAAACATCACATGCAATCAATATAAGTGATATGATATGGCCATCATCATCTTGTGCTTGTGATCTCCATCTTCGAAGCACCGTCATGATCACCATCGTCACCGGCGCGACACCTTGATCTCCATCGTAGCATCATTGTCGTTACGCCATCTATTGCTTCTACGACTATCGCTACCGCTTAGTGATAAAGTAAAGCAATTACAGGGCGTTTGCATTTCATACAATAAAGCGACAACCATATGGCTCCTACCAGTTGCCGATAACTTCGGTTACAAAACATGATCATCTCATACAATAAAATATAGCATCACGTCTTGACCATATCACATCACAACATGCCCTGCAAAAACAAGTTAGACGTCCTCTACTTTGTTGTTGCAAATTTTACGTGGCTGCTACGGGCTTAGCAAGAACCGTTCTTACCTACGCATCATAACCACAACGATAGTTTGTCAAATAGACTCCGTTTTAACCTTCACAAGGACCGGGCGTAGCCACACTCGGTTCAACTAAAGTGAGAGAGACAGACACCCGCCAGCCACCTTTAAGCACAAGTGCTCGTAACGGTGAAACCAGTCTCGCGTAAGCGTACGCGTAATGTCGGTCCGGGCCGCTTCATCTCACAATACCGCTGAACCAAAGTATGACATGCTGGTAGGCAGTATGACTTATATCGTCCACAACTCACTTGTGTTCTACTCGTGCATATAACATCAACGCATAAAACCTAGGCTCGGATGCCACTGTTGGGTAACGCAGTAATTTCAAAAAAATTCCTACGCACACGCAAGATCATGGTGATGATATAGCAACGAGAGGGGAGAGTGTTCGTCCACGTACCCTCGTAGACCATAAGCGGAAGCGTTAGCACAACGAGGTTGATGTAGTCGTACGTCTTCACGATCCGACCGATCCAAGCACCGAACGTACGGAGCCTCCGAGTTCAGCACATGTTTAGCTCGATGACGTCCCTCGAACTCCGATCCAGCCGAGTATCGAGGGAGAGTTCCGTCAGCACGACGGCGTGGTGACGATCTTGATGTGCTACCGGTGCAGGGCTTCGCCTAAGCTTCGCGACAATATGACCGAGGTGGAATATGGTGGAAGGGGGCATCGCACACGGCTAAGGAACGATCCGTAGATCAACTTGTGTGTCTATGGGGTGCCCCCTGCCCCCGTATATAAAGGAGGGAGGGGGGAGGCCGGCCGGCCCCTTTGGGCGCGCCAAGGGAGGAGGAATCCTCCTCCTAGTAGGAGTAAGATTCCTCCTTTCCTACTCCTACTAGGAGGGGGAAGGAAGGGGGAGAGAGGGGGGGGGGAAAGGGGGGGCGCCGCCCCCCCTCCTAGTCCAATTCGGACCAGAGGGAGAAGGGGCGCGCGGCCCACCCTGGCCTCCCCTCTCTCTTCCCACCTAGGCCCATGTGGCCCATTAACTCTCCCGGGGGGTTCCGGTAACCCCCCCGGCACTCCGGTATTCTCCGAAAACTCCCGGAACCTTTCCGGTGTCCGAATATAGTCGTCCAATATATCAATCTTTATGTCTCGACCATTCCGAGACTCCTCGTCATGTCCGTGATCACATCTGGGACTCCGAACAAACTTCGCTACATCAAAACTTATAAACTCATAATAAAACTGTCATCGAAACGTTAAGCGTGCGGACCCTACGGGTTCGAGAACTATGTAGACATGACCTAAAACCATTCTCGGTCAATAACCAATAGCGGGACCTGGATGCCCATATTGGTTCCTACATATTCTACGAAGATCTTTATCGGTCAAACCGCATAACAACATACTTTGTTCCCTTTGTCATCAGTATGTTACTTGCCCGAGATTTGATCGTCGGTATCCAATACCTAGTTCAATCTCATTACCGACAAGTCTCTTTACTCGTTCCGTAATACGTCATCTCATAACTAACTCATTAGTTACATGCTTGCAAGGCTTAGGTGATGAGTATTACCGAGAGGGCCCAGAGATACCTCTCCGACGATCGGAGTGACAAATCCTAATCTCGAATTATGCCAACTCAACATGTACCTTCGGAAACACCTGTAGAGCACCTTTATAATCACCCAGTTACGTTGCGACGTTTGGTAGCACACAAAGTGTTCTTCCGGTAAACGGGAGTTGCACAATCTCATAGTTGTAGGAACTTTGTATAAGTCATGAAGAAAGCAATAGCAGTATACTAAACGATCAGGTGCTAGGCTAACGGAATGGGTCATGTCAACCACATCATTCTCCTAATGATGTGATCCCATTAATCAAATGACAACACATGTCAATGGTTAGGAAACATAACCATCTTTGATTAATGAGCTAGTCAAGTAGAGGCATACTAGTGACTATGTGTTTGTCTATGTATTCACACATGTATCATGTTTCCGGTTAATACAATTCTAGCATGAATAATAAACATTTATCATGATATGAGGAAATAAATAATAACTTTATTATTGCCTCTAGGGCATATTTCCTTCAGAGCCATGGTGGGCAAGATGCCTAATGTCACCTGGCTGGACGACTCCTTTGTGGAGACCGTAAAAGGGTGGCAATCGGGTGGTTCTACATCACCGAGCCGTGTGGCGCCAACTGGGCAGCGACCCCCGAGTTCCGATCTAGAGCCCCCATGCGGCTCACCTCCTGGGAAAGGAAGGGCCTGTCCTGGGGCGAATCTACGAAGCTGACCGGACTCCAGACCTACATCAAGAGCATGAAGGACAAGAACATCAAGCTTGTCAATGTGATCCAGGTCATGCTCGTTCGTCGGATCCTGCCATGCCAAAGGCGGGCATTCAATCTGTGGGAGTTTGTCCCGGCTGAACACCAGACGCTCCGGAAGCTCTACGACATGACGCACAAAGGTGCATGGAAGGTGTTGTTCAAGGCCTCCGAAGTACCTCCTCCCACATCCGAGGACCGCGGGCTTCACGCCGCGCGGGCTCCTAGTCAGGTGAGTTCTCAGACTACCACCGGATTCGGTTCTTCCCAATATATTCATGGGAGAGCCTTAAGTAGTCATGCACATTTGTTCAGGATTATGTGGAGATAGCGGAGCAGGTTTACTGTCCGCCTCCGTTGCCAGAAGGCCCAGCTGATGCTCTCCTGACGGAGATGCAGGTCTTGGCACCGTACAAGGTGCCAGAGAAGAAGGCCGAAAAGAAGGCCCCGGGGACCCGAAAGGGTCTCCGGCGTAAGGTTATGCCAGAAGCCCCGTCCGAAGACGACGAGGCACACTCCTCCCACGAAGGGGAGGAGGAGGAAGAAGAAGAAGAAGACGCCCCATCCAGAAAGGATGAGGGGCCCGGGGAGGCGGACCAGGGGGCCGGAAAAGGCCCTCGGCGTAAGGCCATCATACCCCTCTCATTTGATGACGATGAGACAGATTCCTCCCGCGGAGGCGGGGGGAATCAAGAAGAAATTCTACCTTCCCACCCTGGAGGGGAGAAGAAGAGAAAAGCCGCCTCGGAGGGGGAGGCTAGGGCGTCCAAGAAGGGGAAGGTGTCCCTTCCGGACTACTCCGCCACGGCCGCTCACAGCGAGGAGGGGTGGCTGCCCAGGGGAAGCCCCCAGTGCAATCGTAAGTGTCCGCACTCCATCATAACTTCACTCTATAGCTTTTGTTTAACGCCGAACATATGTGCAGTCCGGCCAGGGCTCACCCCGAGGTATCTTCCTCCGGGTCCCTGAGTGATTCGGAGATGAATTCGCTTCCGACAGCCACTACTCCTCAGCCCGCAGATGACACGGAGGTGTTGTCTCGAAGGCTCCTAGAGCGGGGGGAGGTGACTCTGGAGACGCCCCGAGGCGGGGTGCCAGATGTCGGACAAGCAGGGTTCAAGATCCCCGCGGATCGTGTCGACGAGAGCCACAGTAGGCCAGGCTCTCAGCCGAACATTGTCCCAGAACCTTCAATGGTTCCGAACTCAGGTGGATAGCCCCTCGTTAGGGAGGGCGAGCCGTATGCATCGAGCACTTACATTGCGCCCGAGGCGCCGGATTGTTTGCTGGAAGCGCTTCACGGCGCTTCCATGGATGAAGAGCACCGTACTCTTATGAGTTTGGTGATTCGGAAGGTTTTGTCCGCCAAGAGCGGACTAACCAAAGCTTGCACCAGCCTATTGACAGGCTTTGAGGTAAGTAATAAATATGTGTAAAATTACCACCCGATAGGTAGTAGCCCCTGATACTCTATTTGGTGTTCGGAAAGAAAAGCCAAACGGAGGGTCAATTATAATCCGCGGGAGTCTAATAGTAAGTATTCGTGTGAATAAGCACGTTGTGTTGCTTGTCACCGCTGCCCGCACCGCCAAGGTTGCCGAACTAAAGCGGGGCCTAGAGCAAGCGCAGGGAGAGCTCGGTCTCACGAAGAGGCAGCTCGAGGAGAAGAAAGGTAAGCGATTCCCCGCACGCATGTATTTAAAATAGGCAAAATTGGCTAGTCTAACGCCAAAGCGTCGTGACTGTGTGACAGGGGCCACCGCCGAAGTGGCGTCCCTGAAGAAAGCATTGTCCGAGGCCGAAGACAAAGCGGCCTTGGAATTGAAGGAGCGCGAAAAGCAAAGTGCTAGAGTGGGCGAGGTACAGCAAGAGCTCCGGGACCTCGGCAAGAAGTATGAGTCCGTGGAGCATGAACTAAAGATGAAAGAGGCCGAGCTTGTGAAGGCCCTTGTGAGTTTGAAAGACGCCAAGGCCGAAGCCGAGAAGGAACAACAGGAGATCCAGGAGGCCAAAAAGATAGCAGTGGGTAAGAAGTTCTTTATGCAAAGGAAACATGTGGAGGAGGCATTTCTTTTACTTACTCGAATTCAGAGCTCTCCAGGGGCATTCGCAGATCTGCCACGCAGCGTATCAGACGCTGCGGAGTTCTACCGTGCCCAGGAGGGGGGCTCAACGGAGAAGTTGTTCTGGTCCCAGTATGCTGGGGCCGAACATCCAATGCCTCTGAGTGACCAGCTGAAGCAGTTGGTCGAACTCCACAGGACGGCTGAACTGGCTATGAAAGGTTTTCATAGTCTGGATGTGGCCTGGTGAGCTCCTACCCAGTAGCTACTTTCGCCTGATCAAGTGGATGGTGGATGCCTGTCCACAACTTGAAGTGATCAAGCGATCCGTTTGCATCGAGGGTGCCCGCTGGGCCTTTGCCCGCGTCAAGGTGCATTGGGGCAAGCTGGATGCGGAGAAGCCGGTAAAGGACGGGCCGCCGGAGGGCAAGGCGCATCGCCATCCCGAGATGTACTATGATGGCGTTATGAAGGGTGCTTGTCTCGTGGCTGGTGAATGTACCAAGGACACTATTTTAGAGTGAATTCACTTCTGTCATGTTTGTAATTTAAAGACGAAGTTACTTGCGCTATGTAGCACTTTTGTTATTTAAAATATTATCTTCTGTGCGGTCGTTTATAAAATTCTGAAAGTAGGCCAGTCGTCGGCTTCCGCCCCCACGTAACTAGTACTGGGGTGTTCGTGGAAAACCCGGACACTCTTTATCCAAATGTTTGGTCCCTTAAGGAGGTGTCCGGCGCAGCGAACAAGGCAATCGGACTATGCGGCTTTATAACTTTCACTTAGCCATAGAAGTCTACAATTTTAAATTTCGGAGAAGCCCCTAAAATCCGGACGGCCGAATTGGGGCGCTATACACGCCTATATCGGACGAAGCCGATTTATCACATAAAGCAGAAAATCTTTAAGGATTTTAAGACCTCTCGAACAGCGACCAGCTCTCGCCACATCATGCCGGTCAGTTTTTGGCTTTCTCTACTGAGGTGCTCGTCCGGAAGAACCGGGACACAATCACAGTAGTTATCCCTGCGCTACCTTAGCCGATATAATGGAACGTAAGGCACCAAAACAAGGGAGCCGGGCTATCCCAACTATAGACCCAAGACATGATTCGGAGCTGATGCATATAATGCTATAAGTTCGTGGTGCCGCACTGAAAGTGTTCGGACTTGTCTTGCCGTATTATGGGGCGCCATGAGAAGCCCCTGGCAAACTGACCGTACCAAGGTGTACGGATGCAATATCAGATAAACATTTATAAGAGAAAAAATGCTGAAATAAGAATAATAAGCTCACTCTATAGATAATCTCCCATTGACGAAGAATACGTTTAAGCGTATGTTTACAATGGATGCATTTAAGCGGAAATAAATAGGACTATTTGACATGTCCTATCCAGGGGCAGGCTATGTATAGATAGATAAGCCAGGTATAATGATCGTAAATAGATTCCACCTGGGTATTTCCTCCTGTGCACAACGTCTGTTGCCTCTTTGGATGTCTCTCCCATGTAAGTCCGGCAATCCGTCTCTTCTGAGGATGCTGCACTAAAGCGATGTCCTGAAAGGTAAGAGGGAAAGATTATGAAGGTATTTGGCGGTTACCCGCACTATTGACTGAGTCATTGATGCGCCTCCACCCATGCCCATAGTATCTCGAGTGCATAATTGTGTACGCATGGCACGAATGCTGCTTTGATGGGGCTTGAGCGGAGGCCGGACTGCTAATCACGCTCTTGGCGTTCCTGATGATCCTGTTGTAGGGTGCTCCGGACGCGCTTGATGGTGCTTGAGGTCGTCGTCGCCGGATTGGTGGTTTGCCGGAGGAGGCTGCATTGTACTTCTGACGTGAGGGTTGCAGTATGCTCTTCTGTACGGAGAGAGCGGTCCATGTTTCCGTTGACTGTTATGACCCCGCGCGGACCTGGCATCTTGAGCTTGAGGTATGCATAATGTGGTACCGCATTGAATCTAGTGAATGCGGTTCATCCGAGCAGTGCGTGGTAACCACTATAGAAAGGGACGATATCGAAGATTACTTCTTCGCTCCGGAAGTTGTCCGGGGATCCGAAGACGACTTCCAATGTTATAGAGCCCGTACGGCAGGCCTCTACTCTAGGAATTACACCTTTAAAGGTGGTTTTGGTGGGCTTGATCCTTGAAGGGTCAATGCCCATTTTGCGCACTGTGTCCTGATAAAGCAGGTTCAGGCTGCTGCCGCCGTCCATGAGGACCCGTGTGAGGTGGAATCCGTTGATGATTGGGTCTAAGACCAATACGGCTGAGCCGCCATGACGGATGCTAGTAGGATGATCCCTACGATCAAAGGTGATCGGACAAGTTGACCTTGGTTGAATTTGGGGGCGACTGGCTTCATCGCATAGACGTCCCGTAGAGCTTGCTTCCGTTCCCGTTTGGGGATGTGAGTTGTGTAGATCATGTTGACCGTTTTCACCTGGGGGGAAACTTCTTTTGTCCCCCCGTGTTCGGACGCCGGGGCTCTCCGTCATCGTCGCTGTGTAGCCCCTTGTCCTTGTTTTCGGCGTTTATTTTTGCTGGCCTGTTTGAACACCCAGCAGTCTCTATTGGTGTGGTTGGCTGGCTTGTCCGGGGTGCCATGAATTTGGCACGGGCGCTCCAGTATGCGGTCCAGACTGGACGGTCCCTGATTATTTCTTTTGCATGGCTTTTTCCGCTGACCGGACTTAGATATGCTGAATCCGGCGTTGACTACCGTGTCTTCAGTGCTGTCACCGTTGTTCCGTCTCTTGTGTCTGTTACGCCGTGGCTTGCCGTTAGTATCGTGTCCGTCCGAAGTGCCGGAATGTGGCGTGATGCCGCTGCGGGCCAACCAGCGGGTCAGTAGTGTTGTGAGAGCTGCCATGGACTTGGGTTTTTCCTGGCCGAGGTGTCGAGCAAGCCACTTGTCACAGATATTATGCTTAAAAGCCGCCAAGGCTTCGGCATCCGGACAGTCGACTATTTGGTTCTTGTTAGTTAGAAACCGAGTCCAGAATTTCCTGGCTGACTCTCCGGGCTGTTGAGTAATGTGGCTCAGGTCATCAGCGCCCGGTGGTCGCACATATGTGCCCTGGAAGTTGTCAAGGAATGCGTCTTCCAGGTTTTCCCAACTGCTAATGCAATTTGCTGGCAGGCTGTTTAACCAGTGCCGAGCTGGTCCTTTGAGCTTAAGGGGAAGATACTTGATGGCATGTAGATCATCTCCGTGGGCCATGTGAATGTGGAGAAGCAAATTTTCGATCCATACTGCGGGGTCTGTTGTGCCATCGTATGATTCGATGTTTACGGGTTTGAACCCTTCTGGGAATTCATGATCCATTACTTCGTTAGTGAAGCAGAGGGGGTATGCGGCGCCTCTATGCCGGGCTATGTGGCTACGCAGTTCGAATTGGCCTGGGTTGCTGTGTTCGGCCCGGCCGGACTTGTTAATAATGTATCCGGCGTGACGGTCATCATCGCGCGCTGGGGCGCGCCCCCGTGATCTGTAGATCGATCTTGGCTGTCCTACTTGTTTTCCGGAATATCTTGCAGGTCTTGCATGTTGCCCTGGGCCGTAGTGTATCGGCGTGGGGGTGTGGGCTGGTATTCAGGCTGATATCCCGTTTTATCCCGGCCACGGGGTGGCCGGTCAGCCGTTTAGCGCTCGAGTCCATATTCCTCGGCTGCCAGGACTTCAGTCCATCTGTCTGTGAGCAGGTCTTGATCAGCTTGGAGTTGCTGCTTCTTCTTCTTCAGGCTTCTCGCAATGGCTATAAGCGACACTTGAAGCGCTCCTGCTCCACGGGATCCTCAGTCACGCCGAACTCGTCGTCGCCGAGGCTAATCTCGTCTTCAGAGGGGGCATGTAGTTGTCCTCCTCCGGGTATCCGTCTGTCGCCTGTTCTTCTGGGCTGACCTGCTCATCTTCCCATTCGGCCTGCTCGAAGGCGGGCTTGTCAGGGTTATATTCCTCTTCGGCGCCATCCGGATTGCTTTCATCTCCGAGGCCGGTATTGCTATGGCGGGGCTTGGAGTGGCGCCGACGAAGCCCATGCTTCGCTTTTCTTCCTGATGGGTTACCATCCGTTGCCTCGTCGCCATTGGCTTCCTTTGTAGTGTCCACCATATATATATATCGTATGAGGAGGTGGCCGTCCACCGCCTTGTGAGCGGCGGCTCCTGTAATTCTCCTGCATCGTCGTCCATACCGTTGATGTCTTCGGAGTCAAAGTCAAGCATGTCGGTTAAATCATCGATCGTGGCAATGAAGTGGGTGGTGGGTGGGCAACGAATTCCGTCATCGTCTGCTTCCCACTCAAGCCGGACGTAGTTCGGCCCAGAGCCTCCTGACAAAGAGAGAGACTTTAATGAATTCAGCATGTCGCCAAAGGGCGAGTGCTGAAAGATGTCCGCTGCGGTGAACTCCATTACCGGAGCCCAACCCGGCTCGGCGAGCTCGGGAACGCGCGGACTGGAACCTACATCCAGATACGAATCCGGGGGTCCGGAGTCACAGGCTTCCTCAGAAGCGAGGTCTGAGCCTGCTCTACCGCCGATGAGGGTACGGCCTGCGTGGCGGGGTCCATCCCTCCGTCCCTAGGCAACGCAGCCTGCTCCGGATTTGAGTCCGGGGCTACTGCAGGGGTGATATCCCGAGCGTTGTCCGACAACAGGTCCAGGCCATGCTCGTCGTGACTGTCCGGTGCTCCTGGCGCGGGCCCGAATCCGTCGAAGATCAAGTCTCCGCGGATATCCGCCGTGTAGTTCAGGTTTCCGAACCTGATTTGATGGCCAGGGGCATAGCTGTCGATCTGCTCCAGATGACCAAGCGAATTGGCACGCAGCGCGAAGCCGCCGAACACGAATTATCTTGCTATCAAACTACTCCTTACTTATAATTTTAGTACTTGCAAAGAATACCTTGCTGAAAATCACTTGTCATTTTCTTCTGCTCTTCATTGGGTTCGACACTCTTATTTATTGAAAGAACTACGATTGATCTCCTAAAATTGTGGGTCATCAGAGGCTCCAGCCCCCGACGCCCAAGGCCGAGCCGGCGCGGACGGAGTGCTACTTTTGGACCAGTGGGTTGCGTGAGCGGGTCAGCGCCCCCTCCCCCCGCGTGGCTCGGCGTGACGCTGGCGCACAAGGTGGCATACCTTAAGCAGTGGAGGCAGCGCGCTATGGCGGACAAGCGCGCCGACGGTGAGCGGCTCATGGAGATCGAGCGCGAGGAGGAGGAACGCCACGAGAAGGAGGAGGAACGTTGTGCTCTGGCCTAGCCGGCGGTGCAACCGGCGCAGCAGGGCGACGTGGCCCGAGCCTAGGAGGCATCATTCCTCTGGGCTGGCCCGGCGCCGGAGCTCGTTGACCTCACCGGCCTTGGGTCGGACGACGAGTACGTCTAGGGCAACGCGCGGTGGCTCGGACTCTTTTTAATGTTTATTTAATTTTTTAATGTTTATGTGGACTTTGGCCGGCGGTTGACCGGTTTTAATATTTAATTATGTTAATTTTGAACGTGATTGATCTTTCTTTAAAGTCCGCGTTTAAAAAATATGGGTCATGCCAGCATTGAATGCACGCGCTGATCCAACTGAAGAAACGGACATGGGAGTCCATACGGTCGACCCAAACAAACAAAAAGCAAACAAACTGGCGTCTATTTGAGTCGGTGAGTTGGAGGATAACACATACTCTTCCTGCTGCATGCTATCTTGCTCTCTGATCAGAGATAGACATGTGCACGGAGAGATTAAAAATCGTTCGAAACAACGTTTCACTCATCTGCGATTAGGCCTTACTCTGTAGCAGCATGGTGAGGAGTCTTCGAAGACTTGGCAGAGGGAGAAAGATTTGTCCGTTGGCGTGGTCAAGTCCCTGGATACCGTGTGAACTAGCTGTTTTTTCCTTCGGAAAGGAGTGAACTAGCTGTTTACGTCAATGGTATTACCACGAGAAGGTTGTGACAAATAATTGCGTGTCAATCATATCCACGTAAAACTATGTTTATCATAGATTATCACAGATTTGTTAAGGCTCGCTAAGCCTTTAACGATTTTAAAGTTAATAAAAAATATGAAATAAATAGTGGAGCATCACTCTAATATAATAAGATGATCCACCGAAGGGATTGTGACATTTATGTGCTTTCACAAAAAGAAAAAAAATCATAGTTTAAGACACATGCAATCATACAATCATTTATAGCTCACTGCGAGATAAATATATACTGAAATATTTATTTTTTAAGACACATGCAATCATAGTTTTTTAATCACTCTATTGGATCATGTTATATTATAGATGTGTTGTTTTACTATATTTTTAAGAACTTTTGGAAACTTTTACACTGTCAAAACCTTTAACTAGTTAATGTTATATATGTAGTTGTGAACTGTTATTCGGTTTAATGTATTGCTGTATTATTCTTTTATACACAACTGGAATGTAAAGAGGGGCTATAGATAAAATGCAAAAATATGATAGTATTTCGTTGCATACTTTCATTGAAGCATCTCCAAGATTAGGTGAGGACGTGATTGCATGGGGGCCGGGCCGGGGAAGCTCGGCGTCTTCACGGTCAAATCAGCATATATGCTGGCTTTTGAAGTAGCTCACAGAAATACCGCAGAGGCATCTAGCACTTCGCCAGATGAAAGTAGAAAATGCTAGCAATATATATGGAGATGTGATGTACCCCCCCCCCCACCCCACAACCACCACTGTGCGCAATTGCTTGGAGATTGACTACTGACTCTTTGCCGACATGGAGGAATAAACACAAGATTGGACTGGAGCTTTCAAGTAGATGTCCAGTTTGTGGTATGGAAGAGGATGACAATCTTGGTGGTGGTGGCCTTCTTCTTCGTCGGAGTTGGTCGGCCGGCTGGTTGTGCTTGCATGGTCATGCAGTGACCGGCGGCTTGGCCGGTCGGCGGCGGCAGAACTTGGCCGGTGGCAGCGGCAAAGTTCTGCCTGGATCCCGGGGCGGCGGCCTTGGAGGGTGGCGGCCGGTGAAGCTCGGGCTTCCCGCGGCGGCATGGCGTGGTGCAGTCCCTGTCCAAGGCGGATCTGTGACGGTGATCTGCTATGAATTGGTTCGGATCAGAGACGGTGACGAGCGAGCGGGATCCTTCTCGGCGGCTCTCACGGCTTGGCGAGGCGGGGTGGGAGCCCTCCTCCTAGGCTCCAGTGGTGGCACACTCAGGCAGTGGCCGGTGCGCCAGGGATCCCACGGTGGCATTGTTGCTGCGGTTGGTCGCCGGATCTTGGCGGCTGGATCTAGGGCTTTGAAGGCGGTCGAGACGGTGCACAGGTTGTTGGGTGGATTTCTTGGGACGGATTCGGGTGAAAACCTGATCTTCGATCGATGGACGGAGCCGGTGATGACGATGCCCTTATCATTGTTTCCTTCATGAAGGCATCATTGAGGTGAAGCTCCCAACTCCACTTAATACCTCCGGGGGAAACCCTAGATCAGCTGATCGGATGTTGGCGGCAATCATGTGTCGTAACCCCCTTGGGGGCGGAATTCTTGGAGGTGCACTCGCCTTCACGGGACCAGCGGATGGCTTCTTCGGTGGAGCGGTGCTTCATCCATACATTGATGGCGACGGATCTGGACGGCGTGGCGCAGTGCAGATTCGGAGTTCGATGTGGGAGGATGGACTCGCGCAGAAGGACGACGCAGTCTGGCGTCGTGGTGGCGTCGATGGCAGAGAGACCTGGCACGGTAGATGCAACAGTACAACTCTGAAGATGGACTCGTGGCAGGTGGCTGCGGCGGCCCCACACCCGGCAGGCGTCCTGGTTGAGGAGTGCGCCGGACTGGTAGGTGTGCCCCATACCAGGCAGGCGTCCTGGTTGGGACCTCAGGTCTTAGATGTTTAGGTTTGGCTGCGATGTCTGTTTGGTATTAGGCCCAGACTATTAGCGCCTCTTCATCAATTGGATAGGTGTAGCGATAGTTGTTGCTTAGACGGTGGCTTCAGCCTTACTGTTGTATGACTTTGTAAGGTCTTGTGTGAGTAATTAATAAAGTGGCCGTATGCATCGCTCAGATGCAGAGGCCCGGGGCCATCCTCCTTTTCTAAAAAAACTCAGGAGCCATATATTCTCATCATGCAGGGCCTTGTTCTCGTGTAGAGACGCTCTGGAGGCGGAGTTATGTGCATGTATGGAAGGCCTATCTTTCGCAATTCAACGCTCCAATCTTCCAATTGCCATTGAGATGGACTTGACTACAGCCGTGGCTTTTATTCCATGTGGTGAGGTGAATCGCTCAGTTTATGCTTCTTTTGTTAGTGAAATTAAATTCTTGTTGAGTCTTAGGCAGAATTGTATTACTCATGTGCCTTGTTGGTGAAATAAAGCGAGTGATAGACTGGCTAGTTTTGCTAGAGTAGAAGGTCGTACTATGACTTGGGTCGGTTCAAGCCTGGAGGATGTTTTGAAGTTAGTCCTTGATGATTGTAAGGACTTGGTGAATGAGTAATACAAGTATTATTCCTGCAAAAAAAAGTGTATTAGGCTATTGGTAAAGACTGCTGTATGTTAGGTTCCAACTTCTGTTGTATGAAACCACAAATTTTTATTTTTGTAACTTGCTTGCTTTTTCATTTTAATTAAGGTATATCTCAGGTTTTGCTTTTTCTTTAGGAATGTTATCTGGCGAACGTTTCCAGGGAGGAGGATGATAAACAAACGCATTTTCCTAGCAGTTTTAGTTGCGGCGTGAGATCAAACAGTGACAATGTTTAGAATAAAAATATGTCTCTGACGAAACGGTGATGCTATATATTTCGAAGAAAGTGTCATGCGAATATGAACAAACTACTAGAAAAAACGTACATAAGTGTCATCCCTTTCAGCGAACGTTCATCAGCTATTGCGGTTCATTTCTTTTTCACGGGAAGGATCTATCTCCAGTTGACTCCAGTTGACCGTAAGTCTCCGCTACGTCATTTCCGTGTGGATACGAGATTCCTTTTTCTAGAGGATGCTACAGAGAGTATACACTTGCGGTTGCAGGCTATCGTGCTCTCACATCAGAGATAGACATGCACCGACAGATTCACACACGCCTTAGCTCTTACAGATGGTCAGATTCATCGGAGTCGTCGGAGACTTGGCTGATAGCACACACGGAGGGCGAGAGATTCGTCCGCTCTTACAGATGATCAGATTCATGTCTTTGGTGGATCTTAGAGGTCGCGTTCTCCGGTGGAGCGATTCCGTTGGGGAAACTTCCCTCCGGGATGGTGAAATCAAAGCCATCAGCATCATTAACGATCCTATCATCGTAGGAGCACCAATCTTCAGCAACATCTTCATCTGCACCATCTCCTCTCAAACCCTAGTTCATCTCTTGTATTCGATCTTTGTTCCAAAACCTCAGATTGGTACTCGTGGATTGCTAGTAGTGTTGATTACATCTTGTAGTTGATGCTAGTTGGTTTATTTGGTGGAAGATTAAATATTCATATACTCAAGCATATTCAGTACACATCTAATCTTGAACATGAAAATGATTTGTGAGTAGTTAATTTTGTTCTTGAAGACATGGGAGAAGCCTTGTTATAATTAATCATGTGAAGTTGGTATTCATTCGATATTTTAATGATATGTATGTTGTTCTTTCTTTAGTGGTGTCATGTGAACGTCGACTACATGACATTTCACCAAACTTGGGCCAAAGGGAAGCCATTAGGGAGTAATAAGTAGACGATGAATTGCGAGAGTGACAAAAGCTTAAACTCTCCTTTATGCGTTATTCCATAAGGGGTTGATTTGGATCCATATGTTTCATACTATGGCTAGATTTATCTTAATTCTTCTTTCATAGTTGCGGATGCTTGCGAGAGGTGGTAATCATAAGAGGGTTGCTTGTTCAAGTATGAACAACACCTAGCACCGATCCTCCCACATATCACCCGCATGCCGCCAGTTGCTCACATTCATGCCATTGTAGAGCGTTCGCTCCGTATTGACGCCGGCCTAGAGTGGACGTGACCTTTCAGTGGCTCCGCCATTGAAGTAGCGTGTCTGCTGAGGGTGCCGCCACGACCCGATCCCGGTGTCCGCGCATGTTCAATGTCGGAGATGCATTACTAGACGGGGACGGGACAGATATCTACCTTTCCCGTTCAATGCCATGTCCATTGGTATGCCGCCATTAAGTAGGGTCGCCGTTCGAGTAACCCACTCCGGCGCCACGCATTAACGCATTTGGACGCCTGGCCTCACCGGAATCCGCTAGTTAAAGGTGGCCACACCGGACTAACTCCACACAACAACACTAGCCGCTTGACATCCTCCTCCCATGCGCCACATCTGCCGTGACTACAAGCGGCAACGCTTTGTGAGAGAGGGTTTCGATGGAGATGAAGCTCGACGTGGCCACCCTTGGGGGCGCCTGGCAGAGCTGCCATGCCAAGGGCGGCATGCCGGCCAGCTCGCCCGAGGTCTCCAACAACGAGGATGACCACACAATGGAGACGGGCTCCGACGACATTGCACCGGGGCCCACGCCTGTGCATGCCATCTTCACCATGGAGTAGGCGCAAGCACACTTCAACGTCGCGATGGCGAAGGAACAGCCTGCACCGACGCCTATATGCCGGTGTTCTAGTAGGCGCAGCAGGAATAACAGTACAACATATTCTTCCTGGAACAGAACCGGCAGGTAGAGGGCCAAATTGCTAGCGAGTGCGCAAGCCAGGAGGCCATGGCGGCCATGGCCACAGGGAGCCCCAACTTCTTCGCGGAGCAGCATGCAATCTACGATGACGCCCGCGCTCAAGCCCTCGGTTGCCAGGAAGCGGCCACAGCGGAGGCGCAGCTGCATGCGATCGTGGATGAGAACAACACCAGCTACGCGTCCTACGCGCCGCCGACGAACTTTTGGGCGGCCCGGTGGGACGAGGACAGCGTCGGCACCACCATATACATAGTGTGGACCTCACGTCCACTGGTGACGGACAAAATGCGGATTCCTTCGAGGATGAGTAGGGCATGCGAGACAGTAGGGCCTTGTGTCCCATGTGGGCCGGTTTGTCTTTCATGTTCTACTCTTCCTCGCCGGAGACCGCAGCTTTATTTCATCAGTCTTATCGCTAGTGCTCATGAAGACGGCGGATGGAGGTGTCTCAGCAAGGGACAAAAAAGTGCTGAGATGCTAGCTGCCGCTGTAGCTAAATGTTCGAAATGTAATGAAAATATGCCGTGTTTGTATGAATGTCGTCCGGTTTATATGAAATCATTCGTGTTTACACAAATTTTGTCTAGTTAGTTCAAAAAGTTGTTGAAATGTATGCGGGCAGTGTTGGATAGCGGCTTCCGGCATCAGTGTCCGCGGACAGATGCCTGAGCAAATTTGCGGGTTAGTGTTAGAGATGCTCTAATATCATGCTTGCTTTTCCATTTTAATTAATGTATATCATTTCCTTTTCTTTTTTTCTGGGAAAGTATGTGCAGTTGACCGTAAGTCTCCGCTACCTCATTTTCGTGTGGATGCGAGTTTCCTGTTTAGTATGGAAGAAGCTAAAATAGAGAGTTTACCCTTGCAGTTGCATGCTATCATGCTCTCACATCAGAGATAGACATGCATCGAGAGATTCATACGCCTTCTCCACAGCAGCGTAGTGAGCGGAGTCGTCGGAGACTTGGCCGATTGCACAGGCAGAGGGCGAAAGATTCGTCCGTCTGCGTGGCCACGTCCTCTTATACCGTGTGAACTTACAGATGATCAGACTCATCTCTTTGGTGGATCTTAGAGGTCGCGTTCTAAGATGTCGTTGTGCCTCTCGTTCGCGCGGAATTAATCAAAGCCAAGGAGAGGGTTACATCAACGGTATTGCCTTGAGACGGTTGTGACAACCGTCGAGGCTCTGCAGGGATATTCTCCGTTTAGTTAGTTCACGCGCAGAACGTCGGGGTAGCTTCCCAGAAGACATGGTGGATTTTGCAAGTCGACTTCGCTGATGCGGAGTGCCAACGACCAGATCCACGCCGCGATAGGGGCGGCCCGTAGATTGCTGTGTCTAGGGTGGAAAGATATCCCATCAATCTGCTAGAGTCATTCTGGCCTGACGTGAAGTACCGGCTAGTTGTGCCATTAAAATAGTGATTTAAACATCACTTAATGTAGAGAGTGAAAACTCTTGTCCTGACTTCATTTGACCGGGCTCAGCATGGACACACTTATGTCCTTGTTGGAAGTGTTGTCTTTTGCTAATACATGAGTCTTCATCGGTGGGTGTCGGCAATGAGGATGATAATCCTTGTCTAGGATGTCCAAATTTAGCGACAGGGTGCGAGGGCATTTATCCCTTCTGAAAGACGTTATTGCGGAAGAAGTTGTCTTAATTAATCGCCGATGTGCATATTTTATACTATATTTGTTAGAGCATTTGGCCTCGTTGCCACCCAACTAGTTCAATAAAATGAATATGACCACGTTGATGTAGAGGCCAGGAGTCTCAATCTCGTTTTCAAAACTAAGAAGTTGCATTTGTTAGAATTAAATTAAATAAGGAAATCTTAGTGGACTTGGGTGTGAGAGTAAGTGGTTGGAAATCAAGTGGATATTGTGGAACTTTTTCCACAATAAAGTGTTATTTAGCAAGGATTCTGCTATCCTGAAATGTCATTTTGCTTAGCGGAAAATACCCTAACACACCTAGTTGTAGATGGACCTGATTAAAAAGTTTTCGTGTTTTTAGCAATTTAGAAAAAAAAAGTCAAAATCTACAAAACTTTTTTCGAACAAACTTGACCTGCTGGTGTACTCATATAAAATTTCGACGAAGAAAAACTCCCTAAAAGATCTGAGCGAAAGAAACAAAATTTTCAAGAATTATATAGTGAATAGTAACTCTATTATAGTGGTGATTTTGTTTTTTTTTCACGGACAATACCACAAAAGTCATTTCTTTGCAATTTTTGTTACGCGGGTGTAACGCTTGAGCATGTCCGTTGTCAAAACACTTCTTGATTTTTGGACCATTTTTGCACTTATACTTAAAAAAAAAGGCTGCACCTACCCACAGGTTCCATTCGTTCCCCTCCTTTGGTTAGCTCGCTTGTTTACATGGAACCAAGAGTAACATGCACATGGGCTGTTGGACGATGGCGTCATTCTAGTTTTGCAGGGGTGAAATGAAAACTAGAATGGTCTCATGCGCAAAAGAAGAACAAACTAGAATGGTCTATTCGGACTTTCCCCAATTTTCCAAAGTTCACTCTCCTCCTCAACGAGGTTGCTACAAGAGTGACACATACCCACAAGCACTGGTTTAGGGTCATATGGTTTCTAAATGGAAAAGTAATGTCGCCGTACTACTGTTTGGGGAGTTGATAAGTTAATTCATGTGGACGTCTACTTGCCGGACTACCTAAACCGGAGGCGGTTATAGTGCCCTCCCAAAGCTTCGTAAAAAAATATCACAAGAAATAGTAGAGGATCAAACTCTATCTCTAAATTAAAATAGGTGTTTTCCTACCAATCACGAGCTTTACTTTAGGCACAACACTCATACTGGAGAAAATGCCTTGAGCCAAGGTCGGAGCACCAAGCACTAAAGTATGTGCCCCGTGAACTAGTGATTGCTTCTCCACGAAGTTCATACCAAGCGCTACGACGCTGAAGTGTGTAACCGATGCCATTTTCCCAGAAAAATCTTGAATGACCTTCAACAAAAGGGTACATGTAGTCAAAACCGCGAGTCATGACCATCAAGCCTAATGAGCCAAAAATCTAGAAGACCATACGTTCATACAAGCCCAACCCGAATATCGCTAGAGGAACGTCCTGAAGCCCAACTCCGGGTCATCTACTAGGGATGGCATAGCCTTCATTGCGATAGAGATGTTTTTTCAAAATTATGCTTTCACCCTGCTTTATAAATAAAGCATCTATCTATGTTCATACAAAAAGTCATCCAAGTATGGACAAAGGAACTAATAAGCATGTTAGGGAAACAACACAAACATGCAAAAAAAAAAATACAAGACACCTCAGGGGAGAGGTGTCAACATCTAGGGACTGTGGAGAGCTGATGACTGGCCAACTGCAGCCAACATGCCACCCATTTGGTCATGTCCTGCCGCCTATAGAGAGGACACCACTGAGCATACAAGGCAACATTATAAACATGCAGTCAGTAGAACATTGCAACAAGACCTTCCCAATAACCATACTATTATGAGTTGTCCATAAGTTTGAGGTCATCGCCATGAGCACAGACCTTAAGAGGTGTCCCCTTCTTTCTTTTTCTTTTCTTTTTGACGGAAAGACTCTAAGGGAGGCCCCTACAACATAACTGGTGCGATAAACCTAAATTGTAAGTACCATACCTTAAACCCAGGTGGATGGAAAGACATCAACCTCTTTTCACCACTATGATATGCCCTTAGTATATAGACGTCTCCTTCTTCCGCAAAAGAGAATGTTGTCGAAACTGTGAACAAATTAACTAAACACTTCAGCACACCATCATCTTTGTAGGGGAACGTTGCATAAAATAAAAAAAATTCTACGTTCACCAAGATCAATCTATGAGTTCATCTAGCAACGAGAGAGGGGAGTGCATCTACATACCCTTGTAGATCGCGAGTGGAAGCGTTCAAGAGAACGGGGTTGAGGGAGTCGTACTCGTGTGATCCAAATCACCGGAGATCCTAGCGCCGAACGGACGGCACCTCCGCGTTCTACACACGTACGGTCAGCGTGACATCTCCCCATTCTTGATCCAGCAAGGGGGAAGGAGAGGTTGATGAAGATCCAGCAGCACGACGGCGTGGTGGTGGATGCAGCAGGGTTCCGGCAGGGCTTCGCCAAGCGTTTGCGGGAGGAGGAGGTGTAGCAAGGGGGGAGGAGGCGCCAGGTATCAGGGTGTGGCTGCCCTCCCACCCCCCCTCTTTATATAGGGACCCCAGGGGGGGCGCCGGCCCTAGGAGATGGGATCTCCTAGGGGGCGGCGGCCAAGGGGGGAAACTTGCCCCCCAAGGCAAGTGGAGGCGCCCCCTCCCCTAGGCTTCCCAACCCTAGGTGCAGAGGGGGGGCCCAGGAGGGGCGCACCAGCCCACCAGGGGCTGGTTCCCCACCCACTTCAACCCATGTGGCCCTCCGGGATGGGTGGCCCCACCCGGTGGACCCCCGGGACCCTTCCGGTGGTCCCAGTACAATACAGGTGACCCCCGAAACTTTCCCGATGGCCGAAACTTGACTTCCCATATATAATTCTTTACCTCCGGACCACTCCGGAACTCCTCGTGACGTCCAGGATCTTATCCGGGACTCCGAACAACTTTCAGTTTGCTGCATACTAATATCTCTACAACCCTAGCGTCACCGAACCTTAAGTGTGTAGACCCTACGGGTTCAGGAGACATGTAGACATGACCGAGACGGCTCTCCGATCAATAACCAACAGCGGGATCTAGATACCCATGTTGGCTCCCACATGCTCCTCGATGATCTCATCGGATGAACCACGATGTCGAGGATTCAAGCAATCCCGTATACAATTCCCTTTGTCAATCGGTACGTTACTTGTCCAAGACTCGATCGTCGGTATCCCAATACCTCGTTCAGTCTCATTACCGGCAAGTCACTTTACTCGTACCGTAATGCATGATCCTGTGACCAGACACTTGGTCACATTGAGCTCATTATGATGATGCATTACCGAGTGGGCCCAAAGATACCTCTCCGTCATACGGAGTGACAAATCCCAGTCACGAATCGTGCCAACCCAACAGACACTTTCGGAGATACCCGTAGTGCACCTTTATAGCCACACAGTTACTTGTGACATTTGGCACACCCAAAGCACTCCTACGGTATCCGGGAGTTGCACAATCTCATGGTCTAAGGAAATGATACTTGACACATGGAAAAGCTCTAGCTAAACGAACTACACAATGTTTGAGCTATGCTTAGGATTGGGTCTTGTCCATCACATCATTCTCCTAATGATGTGATCCCGTTATCAATGACATCCAATGCCATAGTCAGGAAACCATGACTATCTGTTGATCAACGAGCTAGTCAACTAGAGGCTTACTAGGGACATGTTGTGGTCTATGTATTCACACGTGTATCACGATTTCCGGATAATACAGTTATAGCATGAATAATAGACAGTTATCATGAACAAAGAAATATAATAGTAACCATTTATTATTGCCTCTAGGGCATATTTCCAACAGTATCCCACTTGCACTAGAGTCAATAATCTAGTTACATTATGATGTATCGAACACCCATTGCGTCCTGGTGTTGATCATGTTTTGCTCTAGGGAGAGGTTTAGTCAACGGATCTGCTACATTCAAATCCGTATGTACTTTACAAATATCTATGTCTCCATCTTGAACATTTTCACGGATGGAGTTGAAGCGACGCTTGATGTGCCTGGTCTTCTTGTGAAACCTGGGCTCCTTGGCAAGTGCAATAGCTCCAGTGTTGTCACAGAAGAGTGTAATCGGCCCCGACGCATTGGGTACGACTCCTAGGTCGGTGATGAACTCCTTCACCCAGATTGCTTCATGTGCCGCCTCCGAGGCTGCCATGTACTCCGCTTCACATGTAGATCCCGCCACGACGCTCTGCTTGCAAATGCACCAGCTTACTGCCCCACCATTCAAAATATACACGTATCCGGTTTGTGACTTCGAGTCATCCAGATCTGTGTCAAAGCTAGCGTCGACGTAACCCTTTACGACGAGCTCTTCGTCACCTCCATATACGAGAAACATGTCCTTAGTCCTTTTCAGGTACTTAAGGATGCTCTTGACCGTTGTCTAGTGTTCCATGCCGGGATTACTTTGGTACCTTCCTACCAAACTTACGGCAAGGTTTATAGCAGGCCTGGTACAGGTCATGGCATACATGATAGACCCTATGGCTGAGGCATAGGGGATGACACTCATATTTTCTCTATCTTCTGCCGTGGTCGGGCATTGAGTTGAGCTCAATTTCACACCTTGCAACACATGCAAGAACCCCTTCTTGGACTGATCCATATTGAACTTCTTCAATATCTTGTCAAGGTATGTGCTTTGTGAAAGACCTATGAGGCGTCTTAGATCTATCTCTATAGATTTTGATGCCTAATATGTAAGCAGCTTCTCCAAGGTCCTTCATTAAAAAACACTTATTCAAGTAGGCCATTATGATGTCCAAAAGTTCTATATCATTTCCCATCAAAAGTATGTCATCCACATATAATATGAGAAATGCTACAGAGCTCCCACTCACTTTCTTGTAAATGTAGGCTTCTCCATAAGTCTGCATAAACCCAAACGCTTTAATCATCTCATTAAAGTGAATGTTCCAACTCCGAGATGCTTGCACCGGCCCATAGATGGAGCGCTGGAGCTTGCATACCTTGTTAGCATTCTTAGGGTCGACAAAACCTTCCGGCTGCATCATATACAGTTCTTCCTTAAGGTGACCGTTAAGGAACGCCATTTTGACGTCCATTTGCCATATCTCATAATCATAGTATGCGGCAATTGCTAACATGATTCGGACGGATTTCAGCTTCACTACAGGAGAGAATGTCTCATCGTAGTCAATCCCTTGAACTTGTTGATAACCCTTAGCGACAAGTCGTGCTTTATATATGGTAACATTACCATCTGTGTCCGTCTTCTTCTTAAAGATCCATTTGTTTTCTATTGCTCGCCGATCATCGGGAAAGTCTGTCAAAGTCCATACTTTGTTTTCATACATGGATCCTATCTCGGATTGCATGGCTTCAAGCCATCTGTTGGAATCTGGGCCCGCCATTGCTTCTTCATAGTTCGAAGGTTCACCGTTGTCTAACAACATAATTTCTAAGACAGGGTTACCGTACCACTCTGGTGCGGAACGTGTCCTTGTGGACCTTCGAAGTTCAGTAAGAGCTTGATCCGAAGTATCTTGATCATCATCATTAACCTCCTCTCTTGTCGAAGCAGGCACCATAGGAACATCTTCCTGATCTGCGCTACTTACCGGTTCAAGAGGTTGTACTTCATCAAGTTCCACTTTCCTCCCACTTAATTCTTTCGAGAGAAACTCTTTCTCCAGAAAGGACCCGTTCTTGGCAACAAAGATCTTGCCCTCGGATCTTAAGTAGAAAGTATACCCAATGGTTTCCTTAGGGTATCCTATGAAGACGCATTTTTTCGACTTGGGTTCGAGCTTCTCAGGTTGAAGTTTCTTGACATAAGCATCGCATCCCCAAACTTTTTGAAATGACAGCTTAAGTTTCTTTCCAAACCATAATTCATATGGTGTTGTCTCAACGGATTTAGACGGAGCCCTATTTAAAGTGAATGTAGCTGTCTCTAGAGCGTATCCCCAAAATGATAACGGTAAATCGGTAAGAGACATCATAGATCGCACCATAGCCAATAGAGTGCGATTACGAAATTCGGAGACACCATTACGCTGAGGTGTTCCAGGCGGCGTGACTTGTGAAACGATTCCACATTTCCTTAAGTGTGTACCAAATTCATGACTTAAATATTCACCCCCACGATCTGATCGTAAGAACTTTATCTTTAGGTCACATTGATTCTCTACCTCATTCTGAAATTCCTTGAACTTTTCAAAGGTCTCAGACTTATGTTTCATCAAGTAAACATACCCATATCTACTCAAGTCATCAGTGAGAGTGAGAACATAACGATATCCTCCACGAGCCTCAATGCTCATTGGACCGCACACATCAGTATGTATGATTTCCAAAAAGTTGTTTGCTCGCTCCATTGTTCTGGAGAACGGAGTTTTGGTCATCTTGCCCATGAGGCATGCTCGCATGTGTCAAATGATTCATAATCTAGAGACTCCAAAAGTCCATCAGCATGGAGCTTCTTCATGCGCTTGACACCAATGTGACCAAGGCGGCAGTGCCACAAGTATGTGGGACTATCGTTATCAACTTTACATATTTTAGTATTCACACTATGAATATGTGTAACATTATGCTCTAGATTCATTAAGAATAAACCATTCACCAGCGGGGCATGACCATAAAACATATCACTCATAAAAATAGAACAACCATTATTCTCGGATTTAAATGAGTAGCCATCTCGAATTAAACGAGATCCTGATACAATGTTCATGCTCAAAGATGTTACTAAATAACAATTATTGAGGTTCAAAACTAACCCCGTAGGTAAATGTAGAGGTAGCGTGCCGACGGCGATCACATCGACCTTGGAACCATTCCCGACGCGCATCGTCACCTCGTCCTTCTTCAGTCTTCGCTTATTCCGCAGCTCCTGCATTGAGTTACAAATATGAGCAACCGCACCGGTATCAAATACCCAGGAGATACTACGAGCACTAGTAAGGTACACATCAATTACATGTATATCACATATACTTTTGGTTTTGCCAGCCTTCTTGTCCGCTAAGTACTTGGGGCAGTTCCGCTTCCAGTGTCCGCTTCCCTTGCAAAAAAGCACTCAGTTTCAGGCTTGGGTCCATTACTTGACTTCTTCCCGGCAACTGGTTTACCGGGCGCGGCAACTCCCTTGCCGTCCTTCTTGAAGTTCTTCTTACCCTTGCCTTTCTTGAACTTAGTGGTTTTATTCACCATCAACACTTGATGTTTCTTTTTGATCTCCACCTCTGCTAATTTCAGCATTGAATATACCTTAGGAATGGTCTTTTCCATCCCCTGCATATTGAAGTTCATCACAAAGCTCTTGTAGCTTGGTGGGAGCGACTGGAGGATTCTGTCGACCACCGCGTCATCCGGGAGATTAACTCCCAGTTGAGATAAGCGGTTGTGCAACCCAGACATTTTGAGTATGTGCTCACTGACAGAACCATTCTCCTCCATCTTACAACTATAGAACTTGTCGGAGGCTTCATATCTCTAGACCCGGGCGTGAGCTTGGAAAACCATTCTCAACTCTTGGAACATCTCATATGCTTCGTGCTGCTCAAAACGCTTTTGGAGCCCCGGTTCTAAGCTGTAAAGCATGCCGCACTGAACCAGGGAGTCATCATCACTACGCGACTACCAGGCATTCATAACATCTTGAGTTGCTGGGAAAATGGGTGCTTCACCTAGCGGTGCATCTAGGACATATGCTTTCTTGGCAGCTATGAGGATGACCCTCAAGTTTCGGACCCGGTCCGTATAGTTGCTGCCATCGTCTTTCAGCTTGGTTTTCTCTAGCAATGCGTTGAAGTTGAGGGCAACATTAGCATGGGCCATTTGATCTACAAGACATATTGCAAATATTTTAGACTAAGTTCATGATAATTAAGTTCATCTAATCAAAATAATGAACTCCCACTCAGATTGACATCCCTCTAGTCATCTAAGTGATCCATGATCCGAGTCAACTAGCCCGTGTCCGATCATCACGTGAGACGGAGTAGTCATCATCGGTGAACATCTTCATGTTGATCGTATCTTCTGTACGACTCATGTTCGACCTTTCGGTCTTCCGTGTTCCAAGGCCATGTCTGTACATGCTAGGCTCGTCAAGTCAACATAAGTGTATTGCGTGTGTAAATCTGGCTTACACCCGTTGTATTCGAACGTTAGGATCTATCACACCCGGTCATCACGTGGTGCTTCAAAACAACGAACCTTCGCAACGGTGCACAGTTAGGGGGAACACTTTTCTTGAAATTATTATGAGGGATCATCTTATTTACTACCGTCGTTCTAAGTAAACAAGATGGAAAACATGATAAACATCACATGCAATCAAATAGTGACATGATATGGCCAATATCATATTGCTCCTTCGATCTCCATCTTCGGGGTGCCATGATCATCTTCGTCACCGGCATGACACCATGATCTCCATCATCATGATCTCCATCATCGTGTCTTCATGAAGTTGTCACGCCAACGACTACTTCTACTTCTATGGCTAACGCATTTAGCAATAAAGTAAAGTAATTTACATGGCGTTCTTCAATGACGCGCAGGTCATACAAAAAATAAAGACAACTCCTATGGCTCCTGCCGGTTGTCATACTCATCGACATGCAAGTCGTGATTCCTATTACAAGAATATGATCATCTCATACATCACATATATCATTCATCACATCCTTTGGCCATATCACATCAAAAAACATTGCTGCAAAAACAAGTTAGACGTCCTCTAATTGTTGTTGCAAGTTTTTACGTGGCTTCTATAGCTGATCTAGCAAGAACATTTTCTTACCTACGTTAAAGCCACAACGTTATATGCCAACTTCTATTTACCCTTCATAAGGACCCTTTTCATCGAATCCGCTCCAACTAAAGTGGGAGAGACAGACACCCGCTAGCCACCTTATGCAACTAGTGCATGTCAGTCGGTGGAACCTGTCTCACGTAAGCGTACGTGTAAGGTCGGTCCGGGCTGCTTCATCCCACAATACCGCTGAAGCAAAATAAGACTAGTAGTGGCAAGAAAGTTGTCAACATCTGCGCCCACAACAAATTGTGTTCTACTCGTGCAAAGAGAACTACGCAAAGACCTAGCTCTGATACCACTGTAGGGGAACGTTGCATAAAATAAAAAAAATTCTACGTTCACCAAGATCAATCTATGAGTTCATCTAGCAACGAGAGAGGGGAGTGCATCTACATACCCTTGTAGATCGTGAGCGGAAGCAATCAAGAGAACGGGGTTGAGGGAGTCGTACTTGTCATGATCCAAATCACCGGAGATCCTAGCGCCGAATGGACGGCACCTCCGCGTTCAACACACGTACGGTCAGCGTGACATCTCCTCCTTCTTGATCCAGCAAGGGGGAAGGAGAGGTTCATGAAGATCCAGTAGCACGACGGCGTGGTGGTGGATGCAGCAGGGTTCCGGCAGGGCTTCGCCAAGCGTTTGCGGGAGGAGGAGGTGTAGCAAGGGGAGAGGGAGGCGCAAGGTGTGAGGGTGCGGCTGCCCTCCCACCCCCCCTCTTTATATAGGGACCCCAGGGGGGCACCGGCCCCAGGAGATGGGATCTCCTAGGGGGGCGGCCAAGGGGGAAACTTGCCCCGCAAGGCAAGTGGAGGCGTCCCCTCCCCTAGGGTTCCCAACCCTAGGCGCAGAGGAGGGCCCAGGGGGGCGCACCAGCCCACCAGGGGCCAGTTCCCCTCCCACTTCAGCCCATGGGGCCCTCCGGGATGGGTGGCCCCACCCGGTGGACCCCCGGCACCCTTCCGATGGTCCCGGTACAATACCGGTGACCCCCGAAACATTCCCGATGGCCGAAACTCAACTTCCCATATATAATTCTTTACCTCCGGACCATTCTGGAAATCCTCGTGACGTCTGGGATCTTATCCGGGACTCCGAACAACTTTCGGTTTGTTGCATACGAATATCTCTACAACCCTAGCGTCACGGAACCTTAAGTGTGTAGACCCTACGGGTTCGGGAGACATGTAGACATGACCGAGACGGCTCTCCGGTCAGTAACCAACAGCGGGATCTGGATACCCATGTTGGCTCCCACATGCTCCTCGATGATCTCATCGGATGAACCACGATGTCGAGGATTCAAGCAATCCCATATACAATTCCCTTTGTCAATCGGTACATTACTTGCCCGAGACTCGATCGTCGGTATCCCAATACCTCGTTCAGTCTCATTACCGGCAAGTCACTTTACTCGTACCGCAATGCATGATCCTGTGACCAGACACTTGGTCACATTGAGCTCATTATGATGATGCATTACTGAGTGGGCCCAGAGATACCTCTCCGTCATACGGAGTGACAAATCCTAGTCTCGATTCGTGCCAACCCAACAGACACTTTTGGAGATACCCGTAGCGCACCTTTATAGCCACCCAGTTACGTTGTGACGTTTGGCACACCCAAAGCACTCCTACGGTATCCGGGAGTTGCACAATCTCATGGTCTAAGGAAATGATACTTGAAACTTGGAAAAGCTCTAGCTAAACGAACTACACGATGTTTGAGCTATGCTTAGGATTGGGTCTTGTCCATCACATCATTCTCCTAATGGTGTGATCCCGTTATCAATGACATCCAATGCCCATAGTCAGGAAAACATGACTATCTGTTGATCAACGAGCTAGTCAACTAGAGGCTTACTAGGGACATGTTGTGGCCTATGTATTCACACATGTATCACGATTTCCGGATAATACAGTTATAGCATGAATAATAGACAGTTATCATGAACAAAGAAATATAATAATAACCATTTATTATTGCCTCTAGGGCATATTTCCAACAATCTTCTGTTGTATCCAATATTTAGAGAATCATGCATCTCACTGGTGAGAGCACAACTTTGTGCGTGACATTTGCACTGGTGTACAATTTCCATGATAAAAAAGTGTTTGGCAAAGTCAAGAAGACCTACGCTATTCTAAAACGTCATTTTCACCGTTTCACTTGTTTATATGGGGTCATAGCCACAATCACGTGGATACACCATCTTCATGTGTTTTTATATGTTTTCCTTGAGGGTCTAAGCGATACAAAAAAAGGCAAAGCCACAACCGGCTGGCATAAAAATATAGGAGCACTATATGCCTATCCTATTACATGACCGCCATCCAAACCGGTTGAAAATATTCCGTGCTACCATCTCCCATCGGGTAGACGTAGTAACCAAATGCTCCCTGGCCTCTGTCGGAGTGAGTAGCGACAACATACGGATCAACGCAGTGGCCCTGAAGATAACCTGCAAAAAAGTGAATGTTTGTTGTTCTGTTCAAAACCAGATCATTTCTGCAGTTCCAGACTGCCCATAATAAAGCACAAACGCCTACACGAATGTGCCTCACTGTATCTGAGCTATCCCATCGAGCCACATCCCAAATAACGTGTTGATAGAACGCGGCGGATTAATATTAAAAGCAATATGAACCGACCGCCACAAAATCTTGGCCAGCGGACAATCAAGAAAGAGGTGTTTGATAGATTCGTTATGGTCGCAAAAACCGCATCTTGCAGAACCAATCCAGTTACGTTTTGCCAAATTATCCTTAGTCAAAATAACTTGTTTATGAACAAACCACATAAGCACTTTGATTCTCAAAGGGACCTTAACTTTCCAGACATGCTTCGATGAAGGAATCACGCTAGAGTTAATAACATCCAGATACATGGATTTGACCAAGAACACTCCGTTCTTAGTGAGTTTCCAACACAGCTGATCTGGCTGTTGAGACAACTGGACATCCATCAATCTTCTCACGAGATGGAGCCAGGCCTCCCAATGATTTCCCACTAGCATCCTCCGAAAATGAATATTGAGTGGGGTGGAGTGGAGAACTGTTGCAACATAAGCATCTCTACATTGAACAATGTTATACAAAGAAGGATATTGAAGTGCAAGGGGAGTCTCCCCAAGCCCCGTATCCTCCCAGAACCTCGTAGCAGCTCCATTTCTGACTAAGAACCTTGTCCTATTGAAAAAGAGTGGTTTAACTCTCATCAAGACTTCCCAAAATGGTGAGTCAGTCGGCCTCACTGTCACCTGGGACAAAGTTTTAGAGTGAAGATACTTATTTCGCAAGACCTGAGCCCAAGTGGCCTCCGTCTTAGAAGAAAGCTTAAACAGCCACTTGCTAAGGAGACATCTGTTCTTGACTTCCGGATTTTTAATACCAAGACCCCCTTAGTCCTTCGGCCTACAGATGATATCCCATTTAGCAAGGCTATATTTTCTCTTAAGCTCATCACTCTGCCAAAAGAATCGTGATCGATAGAAATCTAGCCTCTTCCTGACTCCAACCGGGACCTCGAAAAAGGATAGAAGAAACATAGGTATACTTGTGAGGACCAAATTAATCAAGATTAATCGCCCTCCGTATGACATGAGCTTACCTTTCCAACAGCTCAGTTTCTTCTCAAAACGATCCTCAATGCACTTCCATTTTCTGTTGGTCAGCTTTAGATGATGAATGGGTATACCTAAATATGTGAATGGTAAAGTCCCCAATTCACATCCGAACAATTGTTTGTATGCCTCTTGGTCATCATTAGCTCTTTCGAAGCAGAACAATTCGCTCTTGAGGACGTTAATTTTTAACCCGGTCAATTGTTCAAATAAGCATGACACGAGCTTCATGTTTCGCTCTTTCGCCAAGTCGTGCTCCATGAAGATGATAGTATCATCAGCATACTGAAGGATGGAGACACCTCCATCAACTAAGTGTGGAACAAGGCCACCTACCTGCCCCACATCCTTAGCATGTCCTATTAAAATGGTCAACATGTCTACCACTATGTTGAATAGGATCGGTGACATGGGATCCCCTTGCGTTAACCCTTTGTGTGTCTGGAAGTAGTGACCTATGTCATCATTCACTTTAATCCCAACACTCCTTTTTTGCGTAAAGGATTCTACATGGTTTCTCCAGGCCTAATCAAAACCTTTCATACGCAAAGCCTGTTGAAGAAAGGGCCATTTGACTTTATCGTATGCTTTTTCAAAATCCACTTTGAAAACAACGCCATCGACTTTTTTTGAGTGAATCTCATGGAGCGTTTCATGCAAGATGACAATCCCTTCTAGGATATTTCTATCTAGCATAAAAGCAGTTTAGGATGGTTGCACCACAGAATGCGCAATTTGCGTAAGCCTATTAGTCCCAACCTTGGTGAAAATTTTGAAACTAACATTAAGAAGACAAAAAGGTCTGAATTGCTCAATGCGAACATCCTTTGTCTTCTTAGGAAGTAAAGTTATCATTCCAAAATTCAGCTGAAACAATTGAAGCTGTCCAGAGAAAAGCTCATGGAACATCGGAAGCAAGTCCCCCTTAATAAAGTGCCAACATTTTTTATAAAACTCCGCCGGAAACCCATCCGGTCCTGGAGCCTTATTATTTTTCATTTGTGCGATGGCCTCAAACACCTCTTTCTCCGTAAAAGGGGCAGTCAAAATCTCATTCTCGTCAGTCGTGAGTTGAGGAACATCCTCAACCCTGGACTCATCTAAGGACACAAAATTCTCGTCCGGAGGTCCAAACAACTGCTTATAGTAGTTGGTAGTGTAAACTTTCAGATTTTCTTGACCTACAATTGTCCCTTCGTCCTATTCTAGTTGGAAAATCCTCTTCTTACGGTGCTTGCCATTAGCAATCATGTGAAAGAATTGAGTGTTATCATCCCCTTGGACGATTTTGTGAACCTTAGCTCGCAGTGCCCACTTCAATTCCTCCTCTTGGAGGAGTTCTTTCAGCCTCAACTCAGCCTCCATCTTAGTTTCCAGCTCGCTGATACTAAAACAGAAGTTTCTGCTTTTACTTATAGGGCTTGAATAAGTAAAAGGAGTCGTTCCTTTTCAGCCTTATATATCCCATACGTATTCTTAGCCCATCCACGAAGGAACCTTCGTAGATGACGAATCTTACACTACCATCTTTCAATAGGTGACCTTCCTCCTGAGTCTTTAGCCCATTCTCTAGCTAATAGATCAAGGAACCCTTCTCTTTCAAACCTTGCAAGTTCAAAAGAGAATGTGTTCTTGTTACCCACATGGGTTTGAGCCCCCGAGTCAACTAGTAACGGCGTGTGATACGAGATACCTCGTGACAGAGCCTGTAATGTTACTAGGGGAAACTTTTATTCCCATTCGACGCTAGCTAAGACACGGTCTAGCTTCTCAAAAGTCAGGATTGGTAACAAGTTAGCCCAAGTGAATTTCCTACCCGACAGCTCTATCTCTCTAAGATCCAAGCTCTCAATGATGGTATTGAACATAAACGACCATCTGCCGTCAAAATTCTCATTATTCTTTTCCTCCCGTCTTCGAATAATGTTGAAATCACCCCCACTAAAATAGGGAGCTGCTCGTTACCACAAATACGGACAAGATCGCCCAAAAAGTCTGGTTTGAGTTCTGGTTGAGCGGCGCCGTAAACCGCCACCAGAGCCCAATCAAACCCATCTGCCTTAGTTTTGACCCAAAACTTTACCGCAAAATCTCCCATAACTACACTCTGAACTTCCAAAGAGTCACACTTAACCCCAAGTAAAACCCCACCGGATCTTCCTCGCGGAGGAAGGCAATGCCAGTCGAAGTCAACACCCCGATAAAGTGCTAAGAAATTGGGGGGGGGTGAAGTTGTCCCTTCCAGTCTTTGACAGAGCAATAAAATCCAATTGATGCTCAAGAGAAGCATCCGCTAGAAACCTTCTTTTAGCCAAGTCTTTAAGACCTCTGCTATTCCATAAAATGCCTCTCATATTTCATCATGAATTTTTTTAGAGGTACGGATCCTAGCACTTCTACGCACAGCCGACACTAGGTAAACCTTCCGTTTCCATGTCCGCTTAGGCTTAACGCGATCCTCGGGCCGGCTACCACAACCGGGCTCTGCCGAGATAACCAACGAACCGTCTACATGGTTAGAGACCTCAGGAGAACCGAAGCCATCCTCCTCCTCAGTCTCAGGAAGTGAAGGGTCAAGATCCGCACACAAACCATCAAGAACCTTGACCCCTAGCGCATCAATGTTCGAATCATTCATGGATTTAACGGCAGCTATGTTACGAATCATTTCCAACGCCCTATCCGCTTCTAAATCAAGGATGTCATTAACTGATTTAGTGATTTCACTATCATTACTACCAAGTGAAACCCCTAGTTGATTTGCATTATGAACAATCTCATCATTGATAAAATGCAAAATTGAATTTGATTTATTAACAGACATACCTGTAGAGATCTCAACGTCATGCAGCTTGGCCGCCCGCTTAGCGCACCTCTGCTGCATGTCATCAAAGTCCGGCTGCTCCTGCAGCCGACTGCTGATCCGCCTCCCCTCAGAAACAGGATCTGGTATCCCTATAAAGGTGATGACCTCCTCGCACAAAACTCTGCTTGGGGAAGGGCGTCCTGCCTGACCCCCAATAGTGGTAACCCGGCCTGGGACATCCGGGGCCACACCAAGAGATGACGACACATCCCGCGGCATCACCACGGGAGTCCCACCGAGAACAGGTGTGGCTGACGGCCTGAGACGGGCAAAACCAGCCTGGGTGGGCGATCCGTGGAGTGGGGTGCCTGGTTGGCCACTCCACCCGACCCGCCCACCGCGGCAGGTATCGACTTGGTGGGAAGGGGTGCAGTGGCCTCCTGACCGCACACCCCTCCGAAGAAGGCCGGTCTCATAGGAGAGAGCAAAGCCGCCGAGCCCGCCCTTGGCGCTGACGAAGATGGTGACGCGGATTGCCGGGCCACCTGCCTGCCACCTCCTGCCGAGTCATCCGCCGCAGCCTCCACCTCCAAAACAGGAGGGGGAGATGAGGGAGTGGTAGAGGCCTCCTGCCCCTCGGCTCCCCCAGCCCAACAAGCTCGGGCAAAAACAGACGCACCACTGATAACCCACAAGTGTAGGGGATCGCAACAACTTTCGAGGGTAAAGTATTCAACCCAAATTTATTGATTCGACACAAGGGGAGCCAAAGAATATTCTTGAGTATTAGCAGTTGAGTTGTCAATTCAACCACACCTGGATAACTTAGTATTTAGTAGCAAATTAGTATGATAATGAAGGTAACGGTAACAAAAGTAACGTTTTTGGGTTTTGTAGTAGTTGTAACGGTAGCAACGGAAAAGTAAATAAGCGGAAGAACAATATGTGACAAGTTCGTAGGCAATGGATCAGTGATGGATAATTAAGCTGGATGCAATTCGTCATGTAATAGCTATAACATAGGGTGACACAGAACTAGCTCCAGTTCATCAATGTAATGTAGGCATGTATTCCGTAAATACTCATACGTGCTTATGGAAAAGAACTTGCATGACATCTTTTTTCCTACCCTCCCGTGGCAGCGGGGTCCTAGTGGAAACTATGGGATATTAAGGCCTCCTTTTAATAGAGAACTGGAACAAAGCATTAGCACATAGTGAATACATGAACTCCTCAAACTACGGTCATCACCGAGAAGTATCCCGATTATTGTCACTTCGGGGTTTTCGGATCATAACACATAATAGGTGACTATAGACTTGCAAGATAGGATCAAGAACACACATATATTCATGAAAACATAATAGGTTCAGATCTGAAATCATGGCACTTTGGCTCTAGTGACAAGCATTAAGCATAGCAAAGTCATAGCAACATCAATCTCAGAACATAGTGGATACTAGGGATCAAACCCTAACAAAACTAACTTGATTACATGGTAAATCTCATCCAACCCATCACCGTCCAGCAAGCCTACGATGGAATTACTCACGCACTGCGGCGAGCATCATGAAATTGGTGATGGAGGATGGTTGATGATGACGACAGCGACGAATCCCCCTCTCCGGAGCCCCGAGCGGACTCCAGATCAGCCCTCCCAAGAGAGATTAGGGCTTGGCGGCGGCTCCGTATCGTAAAACGCGATGAAACTTTCTCTCTGATTTTTTTCTCCCTGAACGTGAATATATGGAGTTGGAGTTGAGGTCGGTGGAGGTCTAGGGGGCCCACGAGACACGGGGGCGCGCCCCCCACCCTCGTGGACAGGGTGTGGGGCCCCTGGTCTTGATTCTTTTGCCAGTATTTTTTATATTTTCCAAAAAGTGCCTCCGTGGATTTTCAGGACATTCCGAGAACTTTTCTTTTCTACACATAAAACAACATCATGGCAGTTCTACTGAAAACAGCGTCAGTCTGGGTTAGTTTCATTCAAATCATGCAAGTTAGAGTCCAAAACAAGGGCAAAAGTGTTTGGAAAAGTAGATACGTTGGAGACGTATCAACTCCCCCAAGCTTAAACCTTTGCTTGTCCTCAAGCAATTCAGTTGATAAACTGAAAGTGATAAAGAAAAACTTTTACAAACTCTGTTTGCTCTTGTTGTTGTAAACATGCAAAGCCATCATTCAGGTTTCAGCAAATATTATGAACTAACCATACTCACAATAACACTTAAGTCTCACAATAACTCATATCAATAGCATAATCAGCTAGCAAGCCATAATAATAAAACTCGGATGACAACACTTTCTCAAAATAATCATAACATGATATAACAAAATGGTAGCTCGCTAGCCCTTTCTGAGACTGCAAAACATAAATACGGAGCACCTTTAAAGATCAAGGACTGACTAAACATTGTAATACATGGTAAAAGAGATCCAGTCAAGTCATACCCAATATAAACAAATAATAATGAATGCAAATGACAGTGTGCTCTCCAGCGGGTGCTTTTTAATAAGAAGGTGATGACTCAACATAAAAGTAAATAGATAGGCCCTTCGCAGAGGGAAGCAGGGATTTGTAGAGGTGCCAGAGCTCGATTTTAAAATAGAGATTGAATAACATTTTGAGCGGCATACTTTCACTGTCAACGCAACAACTATGAGATGGCTGTATCTTCCATACTACATGCATTATAGGCAGTTCCCAAATAGAATGGTAAAGGTTTATACTCCCCCAACCACCAACAAGCATCAATCCATGGCTTGCTCGAACCAACGAGTGCCTCCAACTAACAACAGCCCTGGGGAGTTTTGTTTAATTATTTTGATTTTCTTTGATCTTTTTGGATCATGGGACTGGGCATCCCGGTTACCGGCCCCTTTCTCGTGAATGAGGAGCGGAGTCCACTGCTCTTGAGAATAACCCACCTAGCATGGAAGATATAGGCAGCCCTAGTTGTAACATGAGCTGCTCGAGCATATAAAACAGAATTTCATTTGAAGGTTTGGAGTTTGGCACATACAAATTTACTTGGAACGGCAGGTAAATACCGCATATAGGTAGGTATGGTGGACTCATATGGAACTACTTTGGGGTTTAAGGAGTTTGGATGCACAAGCAGTATTCCCACTTAGTACAAGTGAAGGCTAGCAAAAGACTGGGAAGCGACCAACCGAGAGAGCGACAACAGCCATAAACATGCATTAAAATTAATTTACACCGAATACAAGCATGAGTAGGATATAATCTACCATGAACATAAATATCATGAAGGCTATGTTGATTTGTTTCAACTACATGCGTGAACATGTGCCAAGTCGAGTCACTCAATTCATTCAAAGGAGGACACCATCCCATCATACCACATCATAATCATTCTAATAGTATGTTGGCACGCAAGGTAAACTATTATAACTCATAGCTAATCAAGCATGGCACTAGCAACTATAATTTCTAAATGTCATTGCAAATATGTTTACTTCATAATAAGCTAAATCAGAAACGATGAACTCATCATATTTACAAAAACAAGAGAGGTCGAGTTCATACCAGCTTTTCTTATCTCAATAAGTTCATCATATATCGTCATTATTGCCTTTCACTTGCACGACCGAACGATGTGTATAATAATAAGATTGCACGTGCATTGGACTAAGCTAGAATCTGCAAGCATTCAACTCAAAAGAGAAGACAAGGTAATATGGGCTCTGAAGTATAAAAACAATCATGCATATGAGAGCCACTAAACATTTTCAATATGGTCTTCTCGACCCCCAAAGGAAAGAAAAGAAAAGAAAACTATTTACACGGGAAAGCTCCCAACAAGTAAGAAGAAGAATAAGAAATCTTTTGGGGTTTTCATTTTAATTTCTACTATAGGCATAGAATTTAAACTAACTAATTTTTTGGTTTTTCTTAAGGTTTATCAAACACACAAGAAGAAAGCTAGAAAGAAAATTAAACTAACATGGATAATACAATGAAAGAGTATGAGCACCGACGACTAGTGTATAAACATGAATGTAAAGTCGGTGAGAAATACGTACTCCCCCAAGCTTAGGCTTTTGGCCTAAGTTGGTCTAATACCAAGGACCGCCGGTACTCTCCCCGGTGTACTGGGAGGTGTAATCAGGATACCACTGGCTGGTCATCTCCGGATCCCACTGGAAAGATAATGCACGATAAGGGTCCAGTGCGGGTTCCGGCTCAAGTTCAGGTTCTGGAGTGGATGCTTGGGCTCGATGAGTGTACACCGCTTCAGGTGTAACAAGAAAATTATCTGCAGTCAAATCAAACAACAGAGGCGCAGGCAAAATAATAGTCTCATTGTGTTTCTTATTAAATCTAAGGTTATACAAGAGCATCCTTTCTTCGTTGTCAACAATAAATGTGTGGGCTACCATGCTCTTTTAATTTAAAATGTGAAGAGGAAATTTTGTCTCCTCTTTCTCATGGTGCCTAATAGGTATTTGAAAATGTCTAGCAAGACGTGAAGCATAGACACCTCCAAATATGGGGACTTTTGTACGATTCAGGCTTAGACATTTAGCGACGACGACACCCATACTAAAACTATTATCTCCGAGCAAGGCATGTTGAAGAATGATAATATCAGGAACACAAAGGTTTCCACTATTTCCACGACCAATCAAGCATCTACTAGCAAATATGGCAAAGTAGCGCAGAACAGGAAAATATATGCTAGAGATTTTCGCCTCGGAACCCTTCTTTGGCTCCTCTACAACTATAGTGTTAACGAATCCATCCACATCTTTATGATGGGGTTCCAATAATTCTCCCTCATAGGGTATCCTACATACCGCGCAAAAATCACGTAAAGACATTTCTCTAAATTCATCATACAAATGAAATGATACTGAAGGCGGTGACTTCTTAGGATAATAATAAAAGTTTTGCACGAAAGTATTGGTGAGTAAGAGATACTGATCGATCCGGTCGTTGATGAAACCGGTGAGGCCTGCATTCTCAATCAAAGAATAAAAATCTTCATGAATTCCAGCTTCTTTCAAGAAATCATCGCATGGACATTCACTCGACCGTACTTCCGCTAAGCGAGGAAGATTATACTTGGCTTTTTCCTTCTCTTTGGCTTGTTTTTCTAGTGAGCCTTGGCTAGAAGAGCCCCTCAAAAGTTTCCTTAACATTTTCTGAAAATTTCTGAAATTTTAGTAACTTCAAAATAAAAGTGAATAAAACTAAACAAGATTGGTAGCAACTACTCCTACAAGTGCATGGAGCCTATATCATGCATTAGAATTACTTGGGACCTCATAAATTTGACATGCAAGCTCAAGAACATGGTCACCTATGCAGCAAAAATTTGCAATGAATAAAGCACTAGAACAAAAACTAATTGGACCAATGGAGGAGTCACATACCAAGCAACAATCTCCCAGAGCAGTTTTGTGAATGGAGCTTTGAGCAAGGAGATCGAAAATCGCAGCAAAATGAGCTAGAACTCGTGCTTGAGCTGGATGGGGATTTTTTTGGGTAGAAGATGAAGTGTGTGGGTGCTGGCATAAGTGGAGTGGTGCCACCAGGGGCCCACGAGACAGGGGGCGCGCCCAGGGGGTGGGCGCGCCCTCCACTCTCATGGCCTGGTGCTTGCCCCTCCTGCAGTGTTTTTAGTGCCTAAAATCCTCAAATATTTCATAAAAAATCATACTAAATTTGTAGGGATTTGGAGCACTTTTATTTTCGAGATATTTTTTAATGCACGGATAATTCAGAAAACAGATAGATAATACTATTTTTGCTTTATTTATTCTAAATAATAGAAAAAAGGGTACAAAAGGTTGTGCCTTATAATTTCATCCATCTCATGATCATCAAAATGAATCCACTAACAAGGTTGATCAAGTCTTGTTAACAAACTCATTCCGAATAACACGGAACCGAAGAAATTTTGAATAACACTAAGTTACCTCAACGGGGATATGAAAATCCCCAACAATAAGAATATCATACTTTTTCTTGACAGTAGAAAGAGGAAATTCAAAACTTCCAATAATGATAGTTGGAACTTTTCCAATAGAATTGATGCTGTGAACTTGAGATTGTTTCCTCGAAAAGTGTACCGTATTCTCATTACCGTTAACATGAAAAGTGACATTGCCTTTGCTGCAATCAATAACAGCCCCTGCAATATTCAGAAAAGGTCTACCAAGGATAATCGACATACTATCGTCCTCGGGAATATCAAGAATAACAAAGTCCGTTAAGATAGTGGCATTTGCAACCACAACAGGCACATCCTCACAAATACCAACAGGTATAGCAGTTGATTTATCAGCCATTTGCAAAGATATTTCAGTAGGTGTCAACTTATTCAATTCGAGTCTACGATATAAAGAGAGAGGCATAACACTAACACCGGCTCCAAGATCACATAAAGCAGTTCTAACATAATTTCTTTTAATGGAGCATGGTATAGTTGGAACACCCGGATCTCCAAGTTCCTTTGGTATTCCACCCTTAAAAGTGTAATTAGCAAGCATGGTGGAAATTTCAGCTTCCGGTATCTTTCTTTTGTTTGTAATGATATCCTTCATATATTTAGCATAAGGGTTCACTTTAAGCATATCAGTTAAGCGCATACGTAAGAAAATAGGTCTAATCATTTCAGCAAAGCGCTAAAAATCCTCATCATCTTTGTCTTGGATGGTTTAGGAGGAAAGGGCATGGGTTTCTGAACCCATGGTTCTCTTTCTCTACCGTACTTCCTAGAAACAAAATCTCTCTTATCATAACGTTGATTCTTTGATTGTGGGTTATCAAGATCAACAGCAGGTTCAATCTCTACGTCACTGTTTTTTGCTAGGTTGAGCATCAACATGAACATTATCATTTACATTCTCACTAGGTTCATGTTCATCACCTGATTGTGTTTCAGCATCAGAAATAGAAATATCATTGGGATTCTCAGGTGTGTCTGCAGTAGGTGACTAGAAGCATGCAAAGTCCTATCATTTTTCTTTTTCATCTTTTTATAAGAACTAGGTGCCTCTAGATTATTTCTCTGAGAATCTTGCTCGATTCTCTTAGGGTGGCCTTCAGGATACAAAGGTTCCTGAGTCATTCTACCAGTTCTAGTAGCCACTCTAACAGCATAGTCATTTTTATTATTTAATTCATCAAGCAAATCATTTTCAGCTTTAAGTACTTGCTCAACTTGAGTAGCAACCATAGAAGCATATTTGCTAGCGAGTTTGAGTTCGCCTTTAACTCTAGCCATATTATCGCTCACGCGTCCTATCTCGAAAGCATTATTCTTTAACTCTCTACCAACATAAGCATTAAAAGTTTCTTGTCTAGCCATAAAGACATCAAATTCATCTAAGCATGGGCTATGAAATTTAGTAGAGGGAATTTCAACTTTATCATATCTACAGAGAGAATTTACCTTTACTACCTATGTCGGGTTATCAAGACAATGTGGTTCTTCAACAGGTGGTATATTAAGACCATGTATTTCTTCAATAGGTGGTAAATTCTTAACATCTTCAGCTTTAATACCTTTTTCTTTCATTGATTTCTTTGCCTCTTGCATATCTTCAAGACTGAGAAATAAAACACCTCTCTTCTTCGGAGTGGGTTTAGGAATAGGCTCAGGAGTTGGCTCAATTGGTTCAGGAATTGTCTCAGGAATTGGCTCAGGGAGAGTCCAATTATTTTCATTAGTCAACATATTATTCAATAGTAATTCAGCTTCGTCGACTGTTCTTTCCCTCAAAACACAACCAGCACAACTATCCAAGTAGTCCTTGGAAGCATCGGTTAGTCCATTATAAAAGATATCAAGTATTTCATTTTTCTTAAGAGGGTGATCAGGCAAAGCATTAAGTAATCGGAGAAGCCTCCCCCAAGCTTGTGGGAGACTCTCTTCTTTGATTTGCACAAAATTATATACTTCCCGTAAGGCAGCTTGTTTCTTATGAGCAGGGAAATATTTAGCAGAGAAGTAATAAATCATATCCTGGGGACTACGCACACAACCAGGAGCAAGAGAATTATACCAAGTCTTAGCATCACCCTTTAATGAGAACGGAAATATCTTAAGGATATAAAAATAGCAAGATTTATCATCATGAGTAAACAGGGTAGCTATATCATTCAACTTGGTAAGATGTGCCACAACAGTTTCAGATTCAAGGCCATAAAAAGGATCAGATTCAACTAAAGTAATAATCTCAGGATCAACAGAGAATTCATAATCCTTATCAGTAACACAGATAGGTGAAGTAGCAAAAGCAGGGTCAGGTTTCGTTCTAGCATTAAGAGACTGTTGCTTCCATTTAGCTAATAATTTCTTAAGATCATATCTATCTCTACAAGCAAAGATAGCTCTAGCAGCTTCCTCTTCCATAACATAACCCTCAGGAACAACAGGCAATTGATAATCATTAGGAGAACCTTCATCATCACTATCATCAATAATAGTATCTTCAATAATGTTCTTCTCTCTAGCCCTAGCAAGTTGTTCATCAAGAAATTCACCTAATGGAAAAGTAGTATCACTCACAGAAGTAGTGTCATCATAAGTATCATGCAAAGCAGAAGTGGCATCATCAATAACATGCGACATATCAGAGTTCATAGTAGTAGCAGGTTTAGGTGTCGCAAGCTTACTCAAAACAGAAGGAGAATCTAGTGCAGAGCTAGATGGCAGTTCCTTACCTCCCCTTGTAGTTGAGGGATAGATCGTAGTTTTCGCGTCTTTCAAGTTCTTCATAGTGATCAACAGATATAAATCCCAAGTGACTCAGATAATAGAGCTATGCTCCCCGGCAACGGCGCCAGAAATTAGTCTTGATAACCCACAAGTGTAGGGGATCGCAACAGCTTTCAAGGGTAAAGTATTCAACCCAAATTTATTGATTCGACACAAGGGGAGCCAAAGAATATTCTTGAGTATTAGCAGCTGAGTTGTCAATTTAACCACACCTGGATAACTTAGTATCTGCAGCAAAGTATTTAGTAACAAAGTAGTATGATAATAAAGGTAACGGTAACAAAAGTAATGTTTTTGGGTTTTGTAGTAGTTGTAACAGTAGCAACGGAAAAGTAAATAAGCGAAGAACAATATGTGAAAAGCTCATAGGCAATGGATCAGTGATGGATAATTATGTCGGATGCAATGCCTCATGTAATAGCTATAACATAGGGTGACACAAAACTAGCTCCAGTTCATCAATGTAATGTAGGCATGTATTCCGTAAATAGTCATACGTGCTTATGGAAAAGAACTTGCATGACATCTTTTGTCCTACCCTCCTGTGGCAGTGGGGTCCTAGTGGAAACTAAGGGATATTAAGGCCTCCTTTTAATAGAGAACCGGAACAAAGCATTAGCACATAGGGAATACATGAACTCCTCAAACTACGGTCATCACCGAGAAGTATCCCGATTATTGTCACTTCGGGGTTATCGGATCATAACACACAATAGGTGACTATAGACTTGCAAGATAGGATCAAGAACACACATATATTCATGAAAACATAATAGGTCCAGATCTGAAATCATGGCACTTTGGCTCTAGTGACAAGCATTAAGCATAGCAAAGTCATAGCAACATCAATCTCAGAACATAGTGGATACTAGGGATCAAACCCTAACAAAACTAACTTGATTACATGGTAAATCTCATCCAACCCATCACCGTCCAGCAAGCCTACGATGGAATTACTCACGCACGGTGGTGAGCATCATGAAATTGGTGTTGGAGGATGGTTGATGATGACGACGGCGATGAATCCCCCCTCTCCAGAGCCCCGAACAGACTCCTGATCAACCCTCCCGAGAGAGATTAGGGTTTGGCGGCGGCTCCGTATCATAAAACGCGATGAAACTTTCTCTCTGATTTTTTTCTCCCCGAACGTGAATATATGGAGTTGGAGTTGAGGTCGGTGGAGGTCCATGGGGCCCACGAGACAGGGGGGCGCGCCCAGGGGGAGGGGGGCGCCCCCCACCCTTGTGGACAGGGTGTGGGCCCCCTGATCTTGATTCTTTCGCCAGTATTTTTTATATTTTCCAAAAAGTGCCTCCGTGGATTTTTAGGACATTCCGAGAACTTTTCTTTTACACATAAAACAACATCATGGTAGTTCTGCTGAAAACAGCGTCAGTCCGGGTTAGTTTCATTCAAATCATGCAAGTTAGAGTTCAAAACAAGGGCAAAAGTGTTTGGAAAAGTAGATACGTTGGAGAAGTATCAACCACCGGGTCCATCAGATCAACTCGATCACTCCAAAGCCTAGGAGGCGCCGAGAAAGCTCCCAAGGATCCAAGCTGCAACGTACTCGTCGGAACAGTACCTGTTGACCTTTCAGTAGTAGTCTCACCAGAGTTAGACGGACCCGAAGGCCCCTTGGCCTTATCATCATTACTCTTAGCACTATCATCCTGGTTCCCCAAAGCACCTCCTCCCTACGAAGTGTCCATAGGATTATCGTCCTCAAATTCCCGGAAAAGATTGGGATCCTCATACTCGACATCCAGCTGATACAGAACGCCTGCATGCGTCCAAGGCACCACATCCGGCAAGAACTCAATGTTAGCAACACTGACAAGCAAACACGCCACCCCATGAGCACGTGTGAACTGCATATCCACCTGTTCAGTCTTACCAATCAGAGAACCCAGGCTCCAGGTGACCAAAAAACTATCCAGGGGAGCAGATGGCGCCTCGGAGAAACGAACCCAAATCTGAGTTAACGGCGTGCCCTGCGGCTCCTTCTTTCTCCTTGTTTTTCCACTCATCAAACTGCAGCAGAAAACTAGTACCAGTGACCCTGCTCATACCAAATTTGAGGATTCTCAGCTGATCCTCCTTAGACGGGAAATCCACTTTGTAAGTCTGATCTGTCAGCTTGAGCAAAGACCACTGAAAATTACCTGGTGCCAACTCCTGCAACTACTGAATGATTTGTGCCTCAGTCAAAGGTCCATGAACCACCTTCACCACACCAGGGAAGGAGGTTTCAACCACGGGTGTCAAAGGTTCCACACTAGGAGACTCGAAGAACATCAACTCCGAGCAGCAGACCCCATAGATGTTAACAGAAGGTTTAGGACCCAACAAAAGAGGACACTCTGAAGCTGTATGCTTAGGTTTCCGGCACAAGTCGCATAACTCTGCAGTGCATTCAACCAGAAAGTGACCCGGTTCACCGCAACGGAAACAGGTCAACTTCTTCTTTTTAGCCACCCACTTGGACACCTTTTCAACCTCGGACTTCTCCGTACCTTGTTCAAAAGCAGTATCTCCAATATGCATGGGCTCCGACAACGTAACTGCGGCCAAGGCCTGAACTGTCTCCACCGCCACCTGCGGTAGAGCCGATCCAATGGCAGCCACCTCCGGCGAGGTCGTCTACTGCTCAGAAACAGTGGCCGGCTGCCTCGGCAGAGGAGGGCACCGCCACAGCCTCTGCGGAAACGACCCCGGAAAGGATGGTTATTCTGGCCAACCGCGCCCTCCACAAAGTTGCCAGGCGGTCATTGGAAACCCCTACCGGCATTGCCTTGATCCACCCAAGCATAGCCACGGCCGCCTCCGGTAGACGAAGAACCTTGATGCAGACCATCACCGTATGCATTATATCCATCATTGCCCCACTGACCGCGCGGAGGGTTGCGATTGTCACCCGTGAAAGCACCCGCACCACGACCATTCATGGCTTGGCCTGTCCCACCACGGCCGCCCGCCCTCTGCCCCGGCCACGGTCGTTGCGGCGGCGGTGGCTCAGCCCTAGGCGGCGGTGGAGGCGCAACCCTTGGTGGGGGCGGCGGAGGTGGGGCAGCCCTCGGTGGCGGTGGAGCGGCCCTTGCAGGGGGCGGAGGAGGCGCCGCACTAGGCGGCGGCGGAGCCACCCTGGGCGGAGGCGCAGCCCGCACGGGCACCGGAGCGGCAGCGCCCGCAGCCTATGCCGAAGCCACGCCCGCAGCCCCCGACGCATTCCTCGACGACGACGCGGCCCTCGATGGAGGAGGCTTGGGCGGCATCGCAGCCGCACGAACCGCGGATGGCGGGCAGTCTCCAAACCGGACGATTCCAAGGTTGACACGGCGCGAGGAGGTAGTAGGGAACCCCCGACTCCCGCGACGATGAACCCTAGAACCAGCGATGCGGAAGCAGGGAGAGAACGAATGTGCATGCAGCGGCTCCCGATCCGATGCCTCCTCATGCACGTCGCCCCTCCCAAATGGATCGCAGGCTTGGCCAGCCCCCTGGGCCTCAAGCCCAGTACTAACCAAGCCCACAACGCCATCGTTCGCTTGGCCCGTCTCGGCCTAAAAGCGAATTCAAACATTCAATCCTTGCCGCCCGAACATCACGCACAACGGCCGCCGCCGGCGATCGCTGAGGCACAACTCGGCCTCCCTTCTTCTTTCGCCTAGTTACTCTCGTCCAGCACTCGGGACGAAAAAAGTCGGACAGCGTAACAACAGATGGAGCCACTTTTGGCAACGGTCCAATCCATGGTTCACTTTCGGCTTCTGCGAAGGAACCGTAGGACCGAGCGGAATAGAATATTTGCAGCCCTCATTAGGGTTAGGCAGCGAGATGGACATTACCAAGTCAAGCTTAGGTGGCGGCCGATCAGACGTGGTCTGTCGATAATCATCGTCTTCCTCCTCGTTGGCAAGAATCCAGAAGCGACCCCCAAACCGCTGCGTAGGCTTCGGTCCGTCCACCTCCGTCGTAAGATCCACAACGAGAGGTTGATCTCCGCATTCCGCAGGCACATGCACACACTCAAGAACCTCGATTTGGTAAATATCAATCAATAAACGCTTACCACTAGCAAGTTCCTCGTCGGTTCTCAGATGCCGTCCGGCCAAAATTTCTCCTTCTTCATCTCTAATCATCATCCATCGAGACAGATGCGAGTAGATCAAACCAGTGATCCATCGCCCAGCCTCCCTTGCATCTTCGAAACGCACGCGCCATTTTGAAGGATTCAAAAAACCCCGATCCCGATCCACCGTCGAGGAACCTCGACGGGAAACCGGGCAGGGCCGTCATGGCACTACTTATTATTACCATCGTCCCAAATTACTTGTCCTAAATTTGTCTATATACGAATGTATCGAACACTAAAACGTGTCTAAGATAAGTAATGCCGGATGGAGGGAGTAGAACAAAATGATGTTTAGCCAAGTCAAGAAGACCTTTACTATTCAAAACATCATTTTCGTTAGTTCACTTGTTTACACGAGACAAGGAGCCATGGGGCCAATGCCTCATGGACACAACACGTTGATGAGAATGCATGTTCAGGGCAACGCCTTAGCTATTTAAACACTTGAAGGGTCGTTGTGAGATCACTGCATATCGAAAAGTGAGAGCGCCACGATCGACCGGGAGTAGCGATGTTGAGGACATTTCAGTTGCTGCTAGTTCTTGCACTAGTAGGAATAGTTAGAGTGAGTGGTTCCCGCGCTCATAAGAACGTCACCCACGGCCCGCACAGCTGCAGCGGCGTGGATGTCCCCTACCCGTTCGGCATCGTGGAGGATGGCGGCGGTGGCGACTACCGCGCTGGGTTCCATGTCATGTGTGACGCCGGTGAGCCGGTACTGCACACCACCGGCGGCGACGGAAAGCCCGTTAAGATCGGCAACTTCTCCATGAAGGCGGCTGAGGCCCGCGTGTGGCTGCCTGTAGCGTGGCAGTGCTACGACTCCTCCGGCAAAGCGAATGGGTCAGACTACAGGAACCTAGAGTTCAACGAGGAGGGCGTGTACCGCATCTCCCACGCCAGGAACAACCCTCTTTGTCCTGGGCTGCGAAACCACGGGCTACCTCGGGAGCCAGCCGGACCAGGGCTCCGGCGAAAGCAGGTCATACGCCCAGTTCACCGTCTGCCTCTCCTACTGCAACAACTCCGAGAGCGCGGCGAGCGGTGCCTGCTCCGGGGTAGGCTGCTGGCACGTAGAAATTCCGCCGGACCTCCATGGCAACTGGGTGGCCTTCGTTAGCTACGACCACACCATTAAGTTGGAAAAAAATTATATGAGACCAGGTCTCACGGTTAGCAGGTGAGACCCGCCCTGATGGATGACACGTGACATTTACAAATCACAAAACATATAATCTTTCCTCCTTGATTTCAGATGAGGAATAGGGTAGATGCTTTGTGATTTGTAAATGTCACGTGTCATTCATCAGGATGGGTCTCACCCAGTAAGTTCAACTTCAGCCCCTGCGAGTATGCGTTTGCGGCCGAGAAGCATTACAGCTTCAACACCACCGACCTCAAGAGGGCACTGCGCGGGACCACCTGGGAGATGCCGGTGGTCCTCGACTGGGCCATCCGCGACAGCCCCACCTGCAAGGAGGCCAGGAAGAAGAAGGAAGGGTACGCCTGCAAAAGCTCCAACAGCCGCTGCCTCGATTCTACCAACGGACCTGGGTACATCTGCAACTGCCGCCGGGGCTACGAGGGCAACCCCTATAATGAGCGTGGTTGTATCGGTAAGTTTTCCTGCTATATAGATTGTATACATGGGACCACACCTGCATGATCAAATATAATTTTGAACATATATTTAGAAGAACTTTTCTGAGATTCCCTGCAAAATACTCCTATTTCTCACTGCATGCATGTCTTCCTTAATGCACTGAGAAAGCTTTTTATCTAGCAGCATGCAATATATAAACACATCATGCATAGCAATCACTTGTCTTTTCAGATATACGCTAATTCACAGGGAACATTTAAATTTCTTCTTCTGGAATTTGCTAATTCTGAGGCAGCTATTTTTCCCCAATCATAATCAATTACCCATTCTTTCTTAAACAGTTGAAGTTCTCAATTTATCCCAAGTAAAATATCTTTAAGTTTTGCCAAGTCTATAAACAATATAGCGGCATCTATAGGTTCAACCTCATATAGTGAAATATATTTATGATGAATGTAATGAGATAAATGTCATCTTGTGAATGTCAGTATGTTTTTTACAGGCATGATCAGACTTAAAGATGTTCGACTTAAACAAAACCTAGAAGTTTAAGTATTTTTTAAAA
>NC_041389.1:82510374-82511069 GCF_002162155.2 Triticum dicoccoides
GTATTTATGGTATAACAATTTTGTTCTTCTCTCATCTATTACAAGACCTTCATCTCAATCAGCATGAAAAAATAATCTTAAACTCTAGAAAGGAAATAGGAAATTTGAGGTATCAAAATCGAATATGTGATTTGTTAAAGGAAGTCTAAACATTAATATGGATAAGTAGAAGGTCGTAAATCAGAGGTACGAGCATTTGTGATTTTGTACAACACGTTTTTTCTGTAACAACAATAAGAGAGCATTTCATAATAAACATGTCTGGATTTTTTACTATCTAGAACAATCTAGATCTCTTAGTAAAAGAACTACATGTCAATCAACATGAGAAAGATCTAAGAGTAGAAGAAAGGAAATAGGATATACAAGGCATTAGAGAGAATATCTGATTTTGTTCAGAAAATAATAATTTAGATGAGTAGAATGAAGTAAATTAGACATATTTGTGATTTTCCACAACACGTATATCTATAATATAAGTAAAGTTGATGAATCCAGATATTTTCATTTTGTGTGTACAAATGAAAGTTGTATGCGATATTAAATATTTACATGGAAGAATTATAAAATGAAATAACATAAATGGTGGAATTATGTCACTGGGTGGCAGCGGAAAATCATTGGTTTTGATTGAAAAAAGTCCATTTTACTACCCTGAATAAAGGGGGTGGTTCATTTTACCCCCTGATCTATTT
>NC_041389.1:82511446-82569604 GCF_002162155.2 Triticum dicoccoides
CTCTCTCTCTCTCTCTCTCTCTCTCCGCAGGGTCCTGCTCCGCCACTGCGCCTTGCCGCTGCTCGCCCTCACCGCCACTGCTGCGCTGATCGTCCTGCTGTTGTTGCCACCGCCCCTAGCTGCTGTTGCCACCGCCCCTAGCGCATCTGCCACGCCTCGCTACACTCACATGCTCGCCCAAACGCGCTCACGCTCACCGTCGCACTGCCGCGCCCGCGGCAAGCGCTAGGCGCCCTGCTCGCCCGCTTGCTCTGCTGCTGCACTCGCCCTAGCGGGGCCCCCCTGCTCCTCCTCCCCTCCCACCCACGGTGATGCTGCTTCTGCGTCTGCTGCCGTCGTCGCCCGTTCGCCTGCTCGCCGGCCACCTCCACCTACCGAGCTCCTCTGCTGCTTGCGAGCCCCCCGGCCGCCCTTGCGCGCGCGCCTCCTCTGCTGTTGTGCTGCCGCGCCGCTGCGCCCCGTCCGCACGATCGCCTAGCCCGCGACGTCGCTGACCGCAGCCGACTGCCCATGTCAGCCGGTGCCCGGCCGCCCCTTCCCCTCACACGCCGACGCCGGGCCGTGCCTGAGCCCCCGCGGCTGCCCGCTCCTCGCCGCGCCACTCAGATTGCCCGCCGTCCGTCCTGCCCCGCAGCCCCTCGCCGCCCCTACCGCATCCCCGTGGACGCTGCGCTCGGCCTTTCCTCCACGCGCGCTCGCCTGCACGCTTGCCCGCGCATGGCCGCGCCTCGCCCGGCCACTTCCCTGTCGCCAGAGGCATGGCGACGCCTACAGCCTCCGCTCGCTTTAGGCGCTCTGCCCGTCCCTTCGGTTGGAGAGAGAGAGAGAGAGAGAGAGAGAGAGAGAGAGGGCCCCACCCAGGTCAAAACCGCCATTGACTAGTGCCACATCAGCAGCGGGTGGAGAAAAACCAGCCGAGGGGGTGTTTTGTCCGGTTTGGGTTTGTTTGGGGGGTAAAAGAAGAGAAAAAATAGATCGGGGATAAAGTGAACCACCCACTTTATTCAGGGTAGTAAAATGGACTTTTTTCGTTTTGATTTGTCTAGGCAAAATAATATTTTACTTCTAAATTTAGGCAACCTTATCAACTTAATCAACATTAATTCATCCCCTAAAAAGGATAATTATGAGGGTCATCCAGACATCCAGGTAGACGGATGATGGACGATCACGCTAGATAGTTCATGAAATTAATATATTGTTCACCTCTCATGAGGTTATGATATGCTCATATTCGGTGTATCAATTTTGCTGGTATCGACGTTGTTTAGCTGCAATTGTAATGTATTGAATGTGAAATGTTTAGATACAGTTGTGGTGATATATTAATTATTATCTATTTAGGTATAGTATTGAAAACCACTAGCTGTGATATAGTATGTCTCGGTACAATTATGACTGAATTATTTAGGTGCAGTTCCGAGAATCTAGGGGACACTATCGCTTTAGAAACGGTTGTCAAGACATACCGATTGTTATATATGTGTGTACACTTTCTGAAAATACATCGGTATAATTTATTTTGAAACGACATGATGTTTGCACTACATAGAATTATGAATATTTTGTTTTAGAAACAAGATGTTCTATTATTCGGAAATGATGTGGTGTTTGTACAACCAATTTTTCATATATAAATTTGGTTTATAAAACTTAACACTGTCAAAGAGAACATAATATAATGTTCGTGTTCTACATATTGGCAGTGTCACTTGTATATTTAGGAGTGTGAGACCATCTAGTTCAATAATATCATATTGCACCAAGTTCTTGACGACATTAATAAAGTTAGTATATCGAGAAGTTTTGAAAAGATCCCACAAAACGTAGTAGGTTTTTAAGGTTTTCAAAATAAATACTACAAAGTAGCAGACTTTGCTAGTGTTAAAATACGTGTCTAGTCCTTTCCATCAGTTCGGATTTTTGACAAATTTGGCTAGCGCATCGGTTCAATATGGTATTAGAGCCACAAGGCCTCAGGATTAAATCCTGGCCAATGAACTATTTAATATAAAAAAATAGTTGTGATCTAATCTTGATCCCACGTCTAAGGTCTTCATGTACGTCCACAGCCTAGAGACGTGAGGGGGGTGTTAAAAAATGTTGCCTAGTCCTTTCCATCAGTTCGCACTTTTGGGATATTTGGCTAACGCACCAGTTCGATAGCTAGCAACTATCTATTTACCTATAATTTATTCACCTCTGTAGGAACATCTACATGAAGTAGTTTGAATGTCTTATATTTTTATGATAAGAAAAACTTTCATTTAGCTACAAAAGAGTGACAAAACTATCAAAGTTTGGCTATTATGCATTCATATGCAGTGCTAAAATATTGGCAGAGTCACCATGCTGTTGCTCCAGTTACATGGATGGAAAGCATAGTCATTGTACCCCCTGCCCCAACCCAAGCAAGAAAGTATGCAGCTTGTGGTATCTTTTTCGTTCAATTGTGCGAACTTAATCAGGGCCTCTTATGTTCTAAGAAATTCCATAGGAATATTGGAGGAACCTATTCCTTATGAATTGTTCCTATAAATAAAACTTGTTTGCACGATGGGCCTCTTATGTTTTTCCTGTGAACTTAGTCAGGGCCTCTTATATTTTTCCTGTGGTTCAACCAGACAACTTCTATTTGTATTCATGTCTTTCTAATCCTTACAGTATTAAGTATTTCATGACTTCTAAATTATCTGGTATTTATTTCTCCCTTTTGAACATTGTGAAATCAAGGAAATCATCACTAGTTTGGATGGGAAAATAGTTATTCTTTCGACATTCTGAATGCATGGTCAGGTCAATGGTGTGTTCTGATGGTTAATTTTGATAAATAATGTAGATATAAATGAGTGTGAGCATCTTGACCACTATCCTTGCAAGGGAGACTGCGAGAACAAAGAAGGTTCTTACGAATGCACATGCCCCAAGCACACAAATAGTCCTAATCCCTTCAAAGAACGTTGCAGCCAAAATTTACCACTCGGAGCAAAGATCATCGTAGGTATGTATGTCAACTGCATGCAGTATACTGTACCATTAATGCAAAAGTGTTATTGTGCATCCAATACATTTTTACTATCTTCAATTCTCTATTTTCTTTGCATCCTCTATATATTTGCAGATTGCATGCCTTGATTTGTTCATCCGTCACTTCTTCAGAATACGGAAGCTTCTGACACATAATTTAACTGTTAATTTTCATGTAAATGAACTAATTAAGGCGAGAGCAAGTTGCGAGCTATCTCATGGTTGCATGATGAAAGCATTTTTTTCCCTTGCAATTCAGTTCATATTGCTTATTGGATCTAGGCAATGGGTAGCATGGGAGGAGAAATAGGGGATTCACTTCAGCTTCGGTATAACCCCCCTGAACACATCGACGGAGGAAGTGAATCAGTGTATACCGAAGCGGGGTTATACCGAAGCGGAAGTGAATCAGTGTATCAGTGTATACCCCTTCATAAGAAAGGGTAGGATGGTCTTTTTTTTGAGCGGTTGATTTTTTTAAATGCGTCCACCAGTGTATACGCTGTACGCCTACTGGGCCGGCCCATTAGTGACCGATGTAAAGACTAGAGACTGTGGCCGAAGAAAGGGTAGGATGGTCTTTTTTTTGAGCGGTTGATTTTTTTAAATACGTCCACCAGTGTATACACTGTACGCTTACTGGGCCGGCCCATTAGTGACCGATGTAAAGACTAGAGATTGTGGCCGTTCACGGGAGGTAAAAAATCACAAAATAAGTACATGCACATACTAGGAATCAAACCATGGACCTCTTGCATGTGAGTGTGAGTGGCTAACCGGTTGAGATGATTAGTGTCTATGAAAAATTATGAACGTACAAGCTTAAGAATTACATTGTCCGGATTTATTGTGCCTACCCCAGTATTGCCAAAACCAAGGCACATCAAGGCCGACTTTTTTGTTTTGAATCTGCCCAATTAGTGACCAGGATTGAATGGTTTTAACTACCGTAAATTAATTCTCAAACCTCCTCGCATCCATCAATGCTCCTGCATGCATTGCTGCCCAAACACGCAAATATTGGTTGCATGGCGCATGGGCCATGGCCCAATCAGACCACAACTTTCTCTTAACTGCTTGAAATTAATTTTCATCGATTAACAAACTGACTATTAATTCAGGCGTAGGGAATAGCAGTCGCCTTACAAAAGTGGACTTCCTCTACCCTAGAAATCCCGAACATAGGTAACACCAACGTGGCAAAACAAGAACTAATACCTACCCTAGCCGCCGCGGCGACTAGGGTTTTCCTACTCCAGCGCCGTTCGTCGCCGTCGAGGATCCGGATAACCTGCCTGCGCATCCCAACCACCCCACGTCTGCGCTTGGGCTGATCAAGGGTCGGCTTTCTCCTTCCACCCGGCCTCGGTGCGGTGCGGCGATCTAGGGTTAACTGCAGCCATGGCAGGAGCGACTTCTTCCAATGGAGGGGGGAGTACTAGTTCAGGTAGAAGGAAGGGGAAGACTCCGATCGACCTGGAAGCGGCGATGAGGAACATGAAGCTGAAGGAGACGGAGCTGGATGACGTGATCGTTGGCGATGAGGAAATTGCAGAACTGTTCAAGGAGTCCCGGTGGCTAGCGGTAGCACGGGTGAACACGACGAAGTACTTCAGTGCCGAGTCCTTCAAGAACACAATGATTTTCGCATGGAGACTTGCCCACGAGCCAGATATCCGCGAGGCAGATAACAATCTGTTCATCGTCCAACTTTTCTGCTTAGGTGATTGGAACAGAGTTATGCACCAGGGCCCTTGGATCTATAGGGGACTTATGGTGGCAATTAAAGAGTATGATGGCAAAGGTAAACCAGATCTAGTTCAGCTCGACCGAGTCCATGTGTGGGCGCAGATTCATGATACCCCGGAGCTCTACAGGAAGGAGATAATTTTAGACCAACTGGCTCGTCGCATAGGTCAGGTGAAGAGCGTGGAGATGAACCCTAACCGAGTCTTTGAAGCCAACTATGTTAGGGTCCGGGCGAAGATTAAACTAGCTGATCCTTTGGTGCGGTTTGCCCCATTGAACATCAAAGGGGAAGGGCGAATTCTCTTGCCAGTAAGATATGAGAAGATGGGCTTCTTCTATGAAGTCTGTGGCGTCCTAGGCCATTCCATGGAAGAGTGCGGCGATGGGGTTCACAGCCCCGAGGAGGTTGAATACGGGGAGTGGATGAAAGCAACCAGGAGAGCCATGCCGGATAACCAGAACCGTGACCCGAGCTGGAACAGGGGGAATTCCACACGAGGACGTGGACGTGCCCGTGGTGGCGGCCGCGGAAGAAACAATGGAGCCAAGAAACGATCATCGGAGGACGCCGGTCTAGGTGAGGAAATTGACAAAGATGGTGATGATGATCTCAAAGATACGGCTGAGAGCCCTCTCAAGGACAAGAGCGTTGATGTTGGGACCGTCCGGCCACAGACCACGGTTAGTCGCAAGTTGAACATGGATGAGCAGGCTGATGAGAGCATCAGAGGTGGCTCGCTTGATGCATCTGTGCAAGGGGCCAGTGTTGTCCCTCCTCCTCCACCACCTTATGTTACCCCAAGGGATAGAAAGAAGCAAAAGCAAGGTAGTTCCCCAAACAAAAGCAATATGGACAGCGTGGCGGGCTCCTCTGAGGAGCGCCGCCGGGTCCAATGAGTCTCTCATGCTGGAACTGTCGCGGGGCGGGCAAACCCGCGACAGTTCGAGAGCTTCGCGATTTCGCGAGGCAGTTTGCCCCGTTGGTGCTTTGTATTGTTGAAACTCAACTCCCGAGAGATAGAGTGGAAAACTTAGCAAGCACCCTAGGTTATGATAATTCATTTGCTGTTAGTAGCTCTGGTAGGAGTGGTGGTCTCGGTATTTTTTGGAATAATGAAATAAAGATTGAAAATTTTGGTTACTCTGCTTATCACATAGATGCTCATGTTACTTTGCCTGGTGGTTCTCCATGGCGGCTCACAGTGATGTACGGTGAAGCACAAGTCAGTGATAGAGGCAAGACTTGGGACATGTTGAGATCTCTCGCTGAGGATGACGGTCTGCCATGGTTGTGTTTCGGTGATTTCAATGAAGTACTGAGTCTGAATGAACATGACGGGATTGGTCATCGGTGCATGACACAGGTGAATGGTTTTAGGGATGCTGTTGACACATGTGGCCTTATTGATCTAGGCTTCTCGGGAAACAACTGGACGTTTGAAAAGAGAGTAGCCGGAGGAACATACACGCGAGTGCGTCTTGATAGGGCACTTGCCACCCCATCGTGGTCCAGCATGTATCCAGGAGCAGTTTTATCTCACAAATCTGCCACCACATCGGACCACATACCGATATTGCTACAACTATCACCGGTAGATGATCAGCCACGGCAAGCTAGACCCTTCAGATATGAGATGATGTGGGAATCTCACGAGGGTTTCCAGGCGATAATTGAACAACACTGGCAAGGCCCAGGAGCAACCATGGTTGCGGAACTATGTGCAAAAATTAAAACGCTCTCAACAAATCTGAAACACTGGGACCGAACTACGTTTGGCAGTGTGAAGGAGGAGATTCGATCTCTAAAGCTTCAGCTAGAGAGCATGCGTGCTGACCCGTCAAGGACGGCACCTACTCGTCAGGAAGAGAAAGTAAAAGATCGCCTGATCGAGCTCTATCACAGAGAGGAGGTAATGTGGCGTCAGAGATCGCGAATAACATGGCTGGCGGCGGGTGATAAGAACACCAAGTTCTTTCACCTACGGGCCAGCAGGCGGCGCCTTAAGAACAACATAAAATGTCTGCTGAGACATGATGGAACTACAGTAGAAGATGCAACAGAGATGGAGTGCATGGTCATGGCCTTCTACAAAAATCTGTTCACGTCAGAGGGGACAATGAATATGCATGAAGTAATTGACGTGGTTCCTCTCAAAGTCACAAACGAGATGAACCAGCGGCTGATGAGCGAGTACAGCAGAGAGGAAATTAAAATGGCACTGTTTCAGATGGCCCCTACTAAAGCTCCAGGATCTGATGGGTTCCCTGCGCATTTTTTCCAGAGAAATTGGGAGCTCTGCGGGGATGAAGTGGCTACTATCATCTTGAAAATCCTAAGGGGTGAGGAAGATGTGGAGGAGCTGAATGATACTATCCTCGTCCTCATCCCCAAGGTAACAAATCCCACACTTCTATCACAGTTTCGCCCTATAAGTCTATGTAATGTACTCTATAAGATTGCATCGAAAGTTATGGCAAACAGGCTCAAGACCATCCTTCCTATGATCATATCGGAGGAGCAATCGGCCTTTGTGGCGGGAAGGCTTATCACGGATAATATCATCTCCGCGTATGAGTGTTTAAATTTTATGAAGAGGAATAGATCTAAGAGGAATGGGTTTTGTGCCCTTAAACTTGACATGATGAAGGCCTAAGACCGTTTGGAGTGGGACTACCTCTGTGCTATCATGTCCAAACTGGGTTTTGCACCGGCTTGGGTCAACTCAGTTATGAGGACGGTATGTTCAGTCAAATTCTCGGTTATGTTCAATGGAAAAAGACTTGAGAAATTTACACCTTCACGAGGACTCCGACAGGGGGATCCAATATCACCTTACCTATTCTTGTTGGCAGCAGAGGGCCTTTCGAGCCTTTTAAAAAACTAGACAGAGTCATCTCCAGTGCATGGGATCAGAGTGGCAGATACGGCTCCGCCGGTAAGCCACCTTCTTTTCGCAGATGACAGCCTGCTGTTCGTCAAGGCTAGTGTTGAGGGAGCTATTCAGGTATCCTCTTTGTTGGAATCATACTGTAATGCTTCTGGACAGAAAATAAACTTGGACAAATCTTCAGTGTTTTTTAGCAAAGGCTGCTCGCAGGGTGTTAAAGAGAGCATGAAAACTACCTTGAATGTTCATAATGAGAGTCTATCAGAGAAGTACTTGGGCATGCCTACGGATGTAGGGAGCAGCAAAAATGGGGCTTTCAAATATTTGAAGGATAGAGTCTGGAACAAAGTAAAGGGATGGATGGAAAAGGTATTGTCATCCGGAGGAAAAGAAGTACTTATAAAGTCTGTCACTCAATCTATCCCGGTATACTCTATAGCTTGTTTTAAGCTACCTCGAGGCCTCTATCTTCATATCAACTCCATCATACGGAAGTTCTGGTGGGGGAGTAAACGGGGCGAAAGGAAGACAAATTGGGTCTCCTGGGAGAAGATGACAAGGCCGAAATATGAAGGTGGATTGGGTTTTCGAGACATCGAGCTATTTAACCTCGCTCCGCTGGCAAGACAAGCGTGGAGAATCCTACAAACACCTGAATCCCTAAGTGCAAAAATTCTGAAAGCGCGCTACTTTCCAACGACAGACTTTCTTGATGCATCCCTAGGTAACCAACCATCACAAATTTGGCGAGCGATCGTGGAGGGCAAGGAGATCCTATCGCAGGGTCTCATCAAACGCATAGGTGATGGTCGGGATACATTGATATGGCAGCATAACTGGATACACAAAGAGGCGTCACTCAGACCTATAGTATGCTTGAGCCAACATCGGCCGCAGTTCGTGTCTGAACTCATTGACAGCGCAAATGCCAGGTGGAAGCAGGACGTAGTTCGTGCAACTTTCCTTCCAATTGATGCGGAGGTGATCCTCAATATTCCTCTAGCCACAAGACACTGCAGAGATTCTTGGGCTTGGGCTCATGAACATAAGGGTGCCTTCTCCGTCCGCTCGGCATATCGGATGCTAATCAACACGAAGCTCAGGCGGGAGGCTTGGCTCGAAGGACGATCCGGCCCGGCTGACAGGCAGAGAGAGGAAGCCAGCTGGTCCAATATCTGGAAGGTTGCAGTGCCGTCAAAACTAAAGGTATTCCTGTGGAGACTTGCACAATGCTCTATACCCACGGCGGATGTACTTCGTCATCGTAATATGTCCACATCGTCGCGGTGTGCCATCTGTGGAGAGGAGGACTCATGGATGCACTCACTCATAACGTGCACAATGGCGCGGTGCGTGTGGGCGCTAGATGACCCGGAGTTGGTTGAGCATATCATCGCAACAGCAGAACCGAATGCAAAGGCTTGGCTTTTCAGTATGCAAGAATCGATGCCGCATTCCGAGTTCACGAAGCTAGCTGTGACACTATGGGCTATATGGGGTGCACGGCGTAAGCTGATCCACGAAGGGGAGCACCAGAGCCCCATGGGGACTCACTCATTTATCAAACGCTTTCTGGCAGATTTGAGTATTGTTTCTATGTCACATGAAATAACGAAGTCGAGAACAGCCCCAGAGCGGACGCCTGTGTGGATTCCACCACCGGCGGGTCATCACAAGGTTAATGTCGACGCTGCTATATGTAAACAACCTCCTGTCGGGGCCATAAGTGCGGTTTGCCGGGATCAATCAGGGACTTTTGCTGGGTCAGCATCGGTGGTATTCCATGGCATGACCGATCCACATATACTGGAAGCTTTGGCATGCCGCAAGGCTATTGCATTAGCCAGGGACCTTGCACTTACTCATTTGAAGGTAGCTTCTGATTGCCTTGCGGTGGTCAAGGACATACATACTGGCACTATGGGTACAATCGCTCCAATTGTGGAGGAGATCATCGACTCGAGTAGGCAGTTTCAGTCTTGTTCTTTCGTCCATGAGAAACGTCTCTCTAATAAGGAGGCTCATGGCTTAGCTCGACATGCTTTACATTTAGGGGAGGGTCGCCATGTATGGCTGTTACACCCTTATGATACTACTATTATTCCTGTAATTCGTTCTATTGAGCAATAAAGTAAAGCATGTTCTTCTCAAAAAATAAGGTAACACCAACGTAGAATCCGGACACATTTCCGAATTTTTCGAACATTTGTTGGAAATTCTGAATAAAATTTAAAAAATCAAATAATGTTTGAAAATCCAACAATTTTGTGAACAACTTGAACACATTTTGAAAACATCATTTTTCTAAAAAAGGATAAACATTTTTATGAAAAAATGAACAATATTTTCTAAAAGCATGAACAATTTGAAATTTTTAAAGAGATAGGTTAGTTCAAAATGTTGAACATTTTATGAACAACATTTTGAACAATTTCAAAGAGATATGAGGAGTGTGCAAACTTAAGAACTAACATTTTGAACATTTTTTAATACAACTTGAACACTTTCCTTTTTGGCTTATGTGGCAAATGTAAGTTTGTGAATTTCCTGACCAGTTGTGTTTGCATTTTTTAAACTGGGTTTTCTTCTGTTATATAATGGTTTTATTTAAAAATTGCATTTATTTTCCCTTTTTTCAAATTCGTGAACTTTTCAAAAATTTAAGAAATGTTTGGGTTACAAAAAAAAGTTCATGTTGATTGATAATGACGGAAATTATAAATAACAGAAGCATCCAAAATTGTTCACAAATTTCAAGAAAATGGTGAGGACATATAAAACATTCATGTTGATTGATAATGAAGAAAATTGCAAATAATAAAAGCATTCTAATGAGAGAAAATTACATGCTCACGAATGGACCAGTCTGCCCTAGTGTGGCGCACTCCTCTCAACTGATGGTTTTTTCGGACTACGGATATGGACCCTTCTAGCCTACCTGGACAACCAACGTGAAACATGGTCGAACTTTGTACATAAATGAAATGACCCCAACTTTTGCCAACAGGTGCGCATGTCCATGGCAGGTTTGAATGATTTCTGACACCGTATGCAAGTTGCATCACGTCCGGCCATTAATCAGCCATTATTCACCAAGAAAACTCCAGAAAATCAAGAATTGTCAAAAACTCAAACAATGTGGCATAGTGCCTTGAATGGTCATATAAGCTCGTGGAAAAAAATGGATACATTTGACGATGCCGAAAAACATGCTCTCATACGGACCTTCTGGCCTACTCGGACACCCTATGTCGAACATGGTCTATTTTGAACATAAATGAGATGATCCCATTTTTTCCAAAATATGGGCATACCCATGGTATGCATCCCTGCCAGGTTTGAAGGATTTCCGACACAGTATGCAAAGATGCGTCACGTCCGGCCATTTTTCACAGAGAAAATACCAGAAAACATAAAGAATGTCAAAAACCAAAACACTTTGCATGGTGCCTCAAATTGATCATACAAGGACATGAAAAAAAAATTGGAGCCATTTCAAGGATGTCGAGAAATAATGTGCACTCAGACAACAGTCTGGCTTTCCGTACACCCTCCACTAAACATGGTCTAGTTTTGTACATTCTTAAAATGACCCCAAATTTTGCCAGTTGGTGCGCATGAATATGATAGATATTCATGCCAGATTTGCACTACTTTCGACACAGTATGCAAGTTGTGTCACGTTCGGCCATTTATCTCCCTTTTTCACCGAGAAAATGCAAGAATTATCGAAAACTCAAACAACTTGGCATGGTACCTTGAAATGGTCATATAAGCTCAAGGAAAATTTGGGATCATTTGATGGATGCGAAAAAAACCCGCTCTCAAACGGACTCTTCTAGCATACGCAAACACCTCCGTCGAGCATGGTCTATTTTTGTGCATGCATAAAATGATCTCAACTTTTTCTAGCAGGCGGGCATGCCCATGATAGGCATCCATGTCAGGTTTGAACGATTTCCGACACAATATGCAAGTTGCCTCATGTCCAACAATTTATTGGCCATTTTTCGCCGAGAAAAACTCTAACAATTGTAGAAATTGTCGAAAACTCAAACAACTTGGCATGGTACCTTGAATTGCTTATATAAGTTCATGAAAAAATCATTTATGAAAAAACTATTTTGAACCATAATTTAAAACATTTGTTTAAAACTGTTATTTTGGTATTCCAAACAATATTTCAATTTTTTGACTGGATTCCAAAAAGAATATAAATTTAAAAATGGAGAAAAATGAATTAACGGAAAAAGAAAGAATAAAAAATAGAAGGAAAAAAACATTTAGGACTCGAACCAACTAGGCGATGCTATCGCTCCCGTCAGGCGCCTGTTGGAAATTTCTAAATGAGATTGCAATTTTTACAAAATTGTGCACGTTTTCAAAAAATATACATGTTAATAAATTCTGTTCAAATTTAAAAAATTTCTCGTATTTTCATATTTGTTTGTTTGAAAAATGTTCAGGAATATAAAAAATTGTCGGGCTTTAAAAAGATCAGAAGTTAAAAAAATAGTCCTATTGTCAAAAATATTCACAAATTAAAATATTTGTATTTGGAAAAATGTTCCCGCATCCAAAAAAGTTCACACATCCAGAAAATGTTTGCTTTTTCCAAATTTTGGTCGAAGTTTTAAGAAATGTTTGTGTGCTTTATACAAATCTTGTTTTTGAAACCTTGTCGTGTTTTTATATATTTCTAAAATTTGTAATTTTTTTGTATCTTTATAAACAGTTCATGTTTTTTTAAAGAAACGTAGGGAATCCCGAAAATTCTCAACAATTTTTTGGAGTTTTATAAATTATTTGCTTTCCAAGAAATATTCGACATTTCCAAGTTGTTCACATTTTTTTGAAGAAATGTTCCGTTTTTTATCAGATTTTTTTATATATAAACGTGTTATTTGTTCTTATAGAATGTGCGCTGTAGGAAATCAAAAGGTCTTGTACAAGAGGTCTCCGTACGGCATATACGTTGAAGCGATGACCCATCATACATACAAAAATGAATATGGTGTGTGAAAGGTTCATATTACCCTTTATACGTTTTGTGAGGGGGGTTGTACCGAAGCGGGTCTCGGATTTACAATAAAACTAGGTGATCTTGGGCAACCCTAAGCAAGCAAATCCTCTGCTCGCGTCAATTGTTATCCTTCTAGAGCTTTGGCCACAACGACCCAACCTTACGCAGTAGACCTCCCATTGCTGTATGTGATCCCCAACCCTCACATACTTGTTCTTCTTTGACAACTTCGAATTCTCAAAGCAATGCTTATTGTACTACTAAGTGCCCACCACCTAGAATTATAAGAGCCTTTCTTGAGAAATATTCATCCGGTGCCAGGGGGTTACTGGTCCAGCGAACGTGAAAGATGAGATAGGACACCTCTAGCAGACCCCTTCAAATTTAGCCCCTTATACCTTAATTCCATATAGTCGAGGTCATTGCCGCCAAAGCCGCGCAACAGACCTTCCTCTGGCTAGGGTTACTCCGCTAGCTGGCCATTGTCGCAACCGCGACCGCCAGGGCTAGCTCGGGCTCATCGGTGGCCCGTCCACGCCCGCCCACTCTGCCGGACTCACCCAATAACACTCAATATGTTTTATATCTCATTTGATGAAAATATGCCAAATATTGCAAAAAAAAGGATATGGGCACGGCAGACCAAATGGGTCATCCCGTTGGGTGCTGCGGCCAGGGAAAGGCGGACATTGGCCTGGCTCATTGAAGTTTTATGAAGGGAGTAAGAAATCAGAAGGTGATTGATAAACCCACTTAAGAGACACACAACATATTAATGCCTAAAAAGGATTCTCAAAAAAAGATTAATGCCTAAAAAAATGTGATGCTACGTAGTATTGGGTATACTCATTCCATTGGTGTGACCATTTCTTAACTACGTTGATTAGTTTGCCTGACACTTGGAAGTTCATATTCAGAATGGAAACACATTAGCAATTTATTACTGTAATTTTCACTCCCGCTATTATCAGTACTACAATACAATATTAAGAACTTATAACTCATCTTTTTTATATGTGCTATTTTCTAGATCAACCACATGTAAAAAGGTAATTGTTGTCACAAGTAAACTTTTGACATTCCTTTATTTATTTTAAAAATAAGTCAATGGTAATTTGTTCCAATATTGTCTATATATTTTTGTTATACAGGTGCCATAGGGGGTCTTTTCATCATAGCTATTATGGTGTTCTTGTGGCTTCTTCACAAAGAGAAAAGAAGGATGAGAGACAATTTTGAAAAGAATGGGGGACCTATATTGGAAAAGATCAATAATATAAAGCTATTCAATAAGGAAGATATAAGGAAAATTCTGAAAAATAAGAAAATTCTTGGAAATGGTCGCTTTGGTACGGTTTCCATGGGGCACACTGAGGATAAACAAGTGGTCGCTGTGAAAGAACCCATCAATCGCAAATCAACGAATGACCAGTTTGTAAATGAGATCATCATTCAGTCTAGAGTCATTCACAAAAACATTGTCAAGCTCATAGGTTGTTGCCTACAATTTAAAGTGCCAACTTTGATCTATGAATTTGTGCCCAAGGGCAGCCTCGACGATATTCTTCATGGCAAGAACCATATGCCTCTAAAGTTGGGTCTACGTCTACAAATTGCTGCAGAATCAGCAGAAGGTCTAGCTTATATGCATTCAAAAACAACTACAACAATCCTCCATGGTGATGTTAAACCAGCTAATATACTTTTGAATGAAAAGTTTATGCCGAAGATCTCAGACTTTGGCATATCAAGGTTAATGGTCACTGATATGCAACACACTGGATATATCATTTTTGACAGGGCTTATGTTGATCCAGTATATAGGCAAACTGAACAATTGACCACCAAGAGTGATATCTATTTTGGAGTTGTGCTCTTGGAGCTCATTACAAGAAAGAAAGCCTCTCACTCTGACAACAATTTACTCGGGAACTTTCTTGATACCTACACAAAGGACAAGTCTGTGACCGAGCTCCTGGATAAGGAACTTCGAGAGGATGATCAAGAAATTCTTGGTCATTTAGTAGGGATGATTATGCAATGTATAAATCTTGACGTCAATCAGAGACCAGAGATGACCGATGTCGCTGAGCGTCTTCATGATATGGTGAAGAGGTTAAATAATAAATAGGATGATCTACCAAATGATCATGTGGTTTCACGGCAAGTTGATGCATGTTCCAGTTGAGAGACAAACATAGAGGAAATGAGCATGCATGTAGCACTTATATGCTTATTGTGGGCTATACTTGTATTGATACAAAATTTCCTGAAGTACAAGTACGATAGGTTACCCGAGAGATGATGTAACTAATTAGAATGGTTCTCTTCCATCAGTAGAAGAGGAGATATTTACCTGGGCCCGAATAAATGTTACTGTGTCTGTATGTGTTATGCTTGTAATGGTTAGTTTGTGATTGCTTATCTTGATGTGGTCTTAATTTTGTAAGATGTTGTGGAACCTGAAAAGGCATGGCTAGTTTAATACAAGCCCGTGCACACAATGTAACAACGGAAACCGGACAAACTAAAGAAAGTCACCGTGTTGCAATTGTTTTAGACTACTATAGGGAAACACTTATATTCAGTAGTCTGATTGGAGACTTTTGTTTTAGACTACTGTAAGGAAACACTTATATTCAGTAGTCTGATTGGAGACTTTTGTCAGACGGGTCATTTGCCGTCGATGCTTTCCTAATCCCAAGGCTGATATACTTCTAAGCAAACTGCCCAATTTAATTGGATCCGAGAAAATCTCGCCTGCCCGGTTCCAACCACCTCGGAGCATGTACAACCGGACTTCCCAAATTGACCGGGCGGGCGCGGGGACCACTTACTGGACAGGAGAGGGAAGCAAAAAGTAGCAAAATGTAAATCTCGCTTGCCTGACCCATCTAGCCCACGCATCTCGCACCCACGGGGCGAGCGCAGCCCCGAGCCCACCGATCTCCCACGTCGCGATGGCTGCCTCCGCCACCACCCCGCTCTGTCCCAAACCTCTGGGACGTCTACAACTGCTCCTGGTAGCCGTTGCAGCGACCCGCCCCTATATACTCCGCCGAGCCCCGCTCTCATCGTCAACGGGGTCGCCCCCATCGCCGGCCCGGTTCTCGGCTAGACCCTGCCCCGTCACCATTCATCCCACCGTGATGGCACCCTGTTTGGCTCGGTAAAGAAGATGCACGCATATCCCAGCCATCGCCCCCTGTTATATACTCACCCGAACTCGGGTTTGATTCATTTTTCAACACTTGATTTGATTTGTGTTACTCTAGATGCAAGGCATGGTTTGATGAATTTCGTTGAGCGTAATTATGTTATATCCGATGTGTAATGAATCACTATTTCATTTAGGATTTTTTTAATTTCTAATGCAGATCAAATTAACATGTTTCCCAATCTTGACTGTAATATTAGTTTTCGACTTGATTTCAAATTTCCATGCTTCCACCCAATTGTAGATATATCCTAACTACAATGTCCATGCCTCCTAGTTCCATAGCATCTAAATTGTTATAAAGATGCTTCTGGGCTCTACCTATTTTGCTTCCAAATGCCAAAAAGAAATCAATCAATATGTTCGTGAGTCAAAACATCCGGTTGCCAAACATTTATAGGTGTGGTTTAATATTCATTTTCCTATGCTTCAATTTGAACCCATGTGTGTATATCATATCATCTTCCATGTATCTTGTATATAGCATGTTTTCATCCAACCTGTAATGAAAACTTCAAATATGACACTACATTTGCTTAAGAAGCAAACTTTTGTCTGTTTGAACTTTTGAACTTCAAATATACGGATGGAAGCGTGTTCCTTTTTCTTTAGAAACAAACTTTTGTTTGTTTGAAAACAATCAGGTGCTACCCTGGAAAACCATTTTATGTTTGAGTGGAATTAAATTTAATTGTTTCCCATCGATGGAAATGTAACTTTCAGTGGAAGCAAATTTTTTGGTAGCTAGAAACAAGTTCTTGCTTCATTGGGGATACAAGGTAAAAATTTATAATGGGCACATATTTCCTAATGAATTTCTGTTAGATTGAAATTACTTTGGCTATTTGTTGAAGCAAATTATTGATTTGATGGAAGCATATATGTGAGAAATAAATCATGTGAAGAATGTAAAATCTCAATACTCGAGGGTCTCATCAATGTAGCAAACTTTTTTTTACGTGAATCGAAATCAAACTCTTTTTAGATTGAATTGGAATCAAACTTCTCTTCTGAACAATTGGAATCAAACTTTGATTGCATGCAGTCTGATGGCTTCATGTTTTAGGATAGACATAACTACACACTACAACAGAGTGGTTAGCGAGGGTGCCGTGCATGCTAAGAAGAAGCAGTTATTAGGAAGCAATCAAACAACCATGCACGGCCTAGCAGTAGATCCAACGGCCATCCTACATCCCATCGTACAGCTTAGCACTGGTCTGATAGGAAGCACGGATCCCTAGCGCTTCCCAGCTAGACTAAACCAACCTTTACGAGTCGATGAGTCGTCCGAAGGTTGAGACTCATAGACTAATCGTGAGTTCATGACTAGTCTAGACTACTACTAGACTAGTCAACATGGTACTGTAGTTCACAACTTGCAGTAATCAATTACTAAAACCTGGTATTAATATGTACTCCCTCTGTAAACTAATATAAGACCGTTTAAATCACTACTTTAATATTCTAAATGCTCTTATGTTAGTTTACGGAGGGAGTAGTATATACCATAGAAAGTGCATTGGAGCGTCAATTTGTCCTGCAGATTAGGCCAATAAGCATATTTCCATGTTGGATCCTTGCTCCTAGTTGGCTTCTTGCAGGATCCTTCGATGGATCATATTGCTCATTGGCCTGAGCTGCAGCTGCTAATACAATACTTGAGATATTTCCGGCGTAGACATTGCATTTCAGATTTAAGGATCTAGAAACTGAAGCAAACAAAACGAAATAAGGAAGAGGGCAGGGGGGAGGGGGTAAGGGAAAATATCAAGTGATACGGGCCATCACATGATACCCTGCTACGGGACTCTGTGGTGCCTTGGATCTACATGCAAGGGACAGGATCAGCTCACTTATTATTTACACATGCCCCCTTGGTACATTTGCATGTGCCCCCCTTGAAAACAGCCCATCTTTGTGAAAGCACAACAGACCTATGCATTTGTCCCCAACATCAACATCATCAGTTTCTACCAACAAGTACGAACACTATACCAGCTGATTATCTGATTCAAAACAAGACGTGTGAATTAATCAAACTTAAACCACATCATTTAGGCCTTGTTCTGTTACTTTACATGTGATCAATCAACACAAAAATGAATGTTCCCAGCTGAACAAATAAAGCGTAGTACTCCTTCCGTTCGGAATTACTTGTCACAAAAATGGATTAAAATGGATGTATCTACAAGTAAAATACATCTAGATACATTCATTTTTTGGACGAGTAATTCCGAACGGAGGGAGTACATGCTAAAATTCAGTACATTTAAAGTAAGCTCTCATCAGTACAGCAAGCAACAACTTGAAACATTCTTATCTTGAGCCTTCAGGTCGCCATCAATTTTATTTCATAATGAATATATTGGCATGTGATCAGCATGAACCCATTTTTCATTCCTGTATTCACATATGAAATTTTCGATGATCAAAATATTTAGCAGAAATCTTGACAAAAAATCCATCTCAACAAACAATAGTACAAGCTAGCAAATTGTGAGGGATGGCAAATTGCCAAAAATCATTCATAGCATCAAAAGGTCGCTGGATCAGAAGCATGTCAACAAATAAAGGTGCATCATATGCTGCCATCTTGGTCTAGGAATTAACATGACCTTAATATACATATATTTACAAGCGTATTACTTAGTTCACTAACTTAAATAATTAAACCAAACAGCTTCACTACAGATCACTTGGTGACTCCATATTCTCCTTGTACGCCATCCTATGCTGGGCAGAAATGCACACCTACATGATAACATCAAGAATTACAACAACCTAATAAACCCTCTAAAAAGATCGTATAACATTAAATATGTGAAACCGTAAACACTTCTGTGACGCCAAATAACCTGCATGTCTGTTGCACCATCTAATTCTCCTGATCAATTTTGTTGTTTCTTGACCTATAACAGCATTGTAAAAAAATCGCTTGTTACACTAAGAGATCATGACATGCTCACAAGTCATAACCAGTAGAGTTATATTCACCTCCTTTTCTTCTTTCCACTTTTGCTATGTAGTTAATCAAGAAAGTAGCAGTCGACAATCGCACATGTACTGAGTTCAGTGTGCCGAGTACGAAAGGTCTGTTACTCGCCCTCCATGTTATTGTTCTCTTGTTAGAAAACTAAACAATGCTTACATCTTATTTTACCCATAATATTTGTAGATAGTCAAAGAAGACACTATTTTGATTAGCAGGCCAGTTTATTTGGCCAGCAAGTCAGCCTATTACACTGTGATAAAGTAATTTTGATCCATCAAACTTTCCTAATTCCAGCTGCTGCAAAGTGAGAACAAGTACATAGATTTCCAATACTGGGAGGTCCCAGCCTGACCTAGAGTTCTACTGGGATTTTCTGTTAGTCAAGCATTATTGAGCCTCATTTGGCATGAATTTTAGTCAATTACTCTAAATGCTCACTTATGCTAGGCTGTACATGAGGTTTTCAACTACTGTATGTAAGAAACATTCTATGACACTTTATAAGAAAGATTACGTGTATATACAATTCAGATGGACATATTAGGACAAGAAGTGGTGATCAATATTATAACACTGCTAGATCTCAGGATTAGATGCCAGAACCAATGACTGAACAAGAACATCACGATGTTGCAGTAATCATTCTTCTAAATCTTCAAGATTAAAATATTGATGCATATCTCCACTACGAATTAACTTTAACATCTAGCATACAATAGGGGCAGATCTAGGGAGAGCAGAAGCAATGGAGGGAAGGGGGCAGGGTGGTGGCTCACTTATCCCTTCCCAATCCCTATTTTTTTTAAAAAAAAAAACTTGAGTTGAACGACTCAAGGTGCACAACTAGTCCTTCGACCCCTCGACTCAGCGAACTAGTCTACACGAGATTTCTATTCTGACACCTAGAATGCGACTCATAGACTAGTCTAGTCTAGCGACTAGCCTCGACTTTTTTTTAGAAAAGGAGGATGACCCCTGACCTCTGTATCTGGGCGATGCATACGGCCACTTTATTAATTATTCTCACAAGACCTTACAAAGTCATACAATAGTAAGACTGAAGCCACCGTCTAAGCAACAACTATCGCTACACCTATCCAATTGATGAAGGGGCACTGATAGTCTGGGCCTAATACCAAACAGACATCGCAGCCAAACCTAAACATCTAAGACCTGAGGCCCCAACCAAGACGCCTGCCTGGTATGGGGCACCTACCAGTTCGGCGCACTCCTCAACCAGGACGCCTGCGAGGTATGGGGCCGCCGCAGCCACCTGCCACGAGTCCATCTACAGAGTTGTACTGTTGCATCTACCGTGCCAGGTCTCTCTGCCATCGACGCCACCATGACGCCAGACAGTGTCATCCTCCTGCGCGAGTCCATCCTCCCACATCGAACTCCGAATCTGCACTACACCACGCCATCCAGATCCATCGCCATCAATGTATGGATGAAGCACCGCTCCACCAAAAAAGCTGTCAGCTGGTCCCGCGAAGCCGAGTGCACCTCCAAAAATGCCGCCCCCAAGGGGGTTACGACACATGATTGCCGCCAACATCCGATCAACTGATCTAGAGTTTTCCCCAGAGGTATTGAGTGGAGTTGGGAGCTTCACCTCGATGATGCCTTCATGAAGAAAGCGATGATAAGGGCATCGTCATCACCAGCTCCGGCCATCGACCAAAGATCAGGTTTTCACCCGGATCCGTCCCAAGAAATCAACCCAACAACCTATGCACCGTCTCGACCGCCTTCAAAGCCCCAGATCCAGCCGCCTAGATCCGGCGACCAACCGCAGCAATAGTGCCACCGTGGGATCCCTGGCGCACTGGCCACTGCCTGAGTGTGCCACCACTGTAGCCTAGGAGGAGGGCTCCCACCCCGCCTCGCCAAGCCGCGAGAGCCGCCGAGAAGGATCCCGCGCACTCGTCACCGTCACAAATCCATAGCAGATCGCCGTCACAGATCCGCCTTGGACAGGGACTGCACCACGCCATGCCGCCGCGGGACGCCCGAGCTTCACCGGCCGCCACTCTCCAGGGCAGCTGCCCCGGGATCCAGATAGAACTTTGCCGCTGCCACCGGCCAAGTTCCGCCGCCGCCGACCAGCCAAGCCGCCGGTCACTGCATGACCATGCAAGCACAACCAGCCAGCCGACCAACTCCGACGAAGAAGAAGGCCACCACCACCAAGCCTAGGGCCGGCGCCCCAGACATCCTCGTGTTGCAGATCAAGTCCAGGAGCAGTGCCCCGCCGACGACGATTGAGATCGGTAGCACAACGAATTAGCCCGACATGAGTCAAGGCCAGATCCGCCGTTGCTGGTGCCGTCCTCCCCCGCTGCCGCCGCACCACTTCCATGTCACCGCCGATCTACGCCACCGCTGCCGATCTGGCCGGAGAGGAGCGCCGCCTCCCAACCAGATCGAGATCCGAGGAGAAACCGCCGCCACCGCCACGCCACAAGTGCTTTGCCCTGTGACGCCCCGGGTGACGGCGGTGGAGGGGAGCGGAGGAGGGGCGAGGCTGTAGGAGGAGGGCGGGGGCTCCCCAGTGCAGGGCGGCACTACCGCACGCGGGAGGGACGGGAGAGATACGAGAGAGCTTCGCACCTGGTGGGGTCTATCTATCTTATCAGCTTGGCGTTCCTGCCGCAGCTGCAATCGCTGTGCGCGCCGAACGGCGACCCGGCGCAACGGGTGGCGCTGGACAGGGACGGCGCGGGGTCCTCCAACGCAGCCTTCTTCTCGACTAGTCCCTCGACTCGTAATCAATGGACTAAACACACTCCACGTACTTGATTGATAACCATGTTCATTGGGATACAATTGGAGACTTTTTATGGTGCATCATACTCCTGTAAATAGTGGGTAGTATATAATAAATCCAATGATCATTATTGATCCCTGATTTTTTTTCTCACGAGGACATTTTGGTAATTGGCTGTTTTGGTATATGAGTCCTTTAATGATAATTTGTTGATTATTAATATGTGTAATTGCAATGATTAATAACGTAAGTAATCACACCTGCAAAAAAGAAGGACGCCGATAACGCCCATACGTGTGGGCGTTAAGGGGTCTGCCCACACATTTTGTGTGGTGTTAAGAGGATCAGCCCACACGCCTACGTGTGGACAAAACATGTAATGCCCACACGCCTCTTTTTTTCCTCGCGGTCCCTCCCACATGTCTACGTGTGGACAAAAATAGATAACGCCCACACACCCGTACGTCGGGCCTCCTACCTTATGGTCCCGCACGCCCCGTGACAGTCACCACGCGTCCCCGCAGTTGCCATGGTCTGGACTCTCTTCCATGTCCATTTAACTGCAGTTGCCATGTCGCGGAACTACAGTTGCCATGTCGGACAACTACAGTTGCCATGGTTGCTCAACTGCAGTTGCCATGTATGGATGGTCTACTGCAGTTGCCATGATTTCGAAACTTTAGGAGTTGCCACCTACTAACACTTGGCAGTTGCCATGTAGCACTACAAAAAAAGGCATGGCAAAAAAACATGTTCGAATAAAAGAGCGAGTTGCCATGTGCTCATAAGAATGCTAGGGCAGTTGCCATGTAAAGAGAAGGAGTTGTCATCTGCTTACGTACACGCTAGGGCAGTTGACATGTACCATGCAAAAACACATGGCAACTCGGGTAAAAAGAGAGTTGCCATCTGCTTACAAGCAAAGCTAGGGCAGTTGCCATGTACCCTGCAGAAACACATGGCAACTGACAGCTTTGGGTGTGGGCGAGGAGACGGGCGTGTGGGTGAAGTGATAAACGACCACACACCAACCCCTCTGCGTGCGTGAAAACTGATGTGTGGGTGAATTGCTAAATGCCAACACACCGGCCCCCCGTGTGGTGAAAAAGGACGTGTGGACGACCGGGTGAAAGCCCACACACCAGCCCAGTCCTACGCGGCACCACAAACATGCCAATATTCATGCACCCACAAATGAACGCGGATCCATGCGTGTGGGCGAGATGCAAACGCCCACACATGTGGGTGTTAGTGTTTCCGAAAAAGAATTGTCCCTCTCTTAGTTCGTAGGTTTCCCTTCTCATTGAGTTCTTCATTTTTCTGCCGCCGCCTAGCTGCCCGGACGGGGGCCCCAAGATCTTTAATAGTGCATCCGCCCCGCACCGCCTGGCGTACCTCTCTCCGTCACACGATCTTGGGACAGCACCCAAGATCGGTTCCTCCGCGCATCGTGGTGGAGTTCCCTCGCATAGGTACGCTGCCTCTAGTGCTCCCCAAATGCCATAGCTGTGCACGCAATATGAATTCTAAAAGGACTGCTTGATCTGTGTGCATATGGATGCTGGTTGTGCACGCAATAGGAATTCCACAAAAGGGCTGCTGGATTTTTTTTGCGGGTGAAGGGCTGCTGGATTTGTGTGCGTGTTGATAGGAGCTGGGTTCCTACCAGGTCTAGCTCGTAGGTTGTAGGGGTGGATGGGGGTTTGGCGTGTAGGAAGGCGAGGTCGCCGGCGCTGTGGCGCTGTCGTCACGCACGCGCGAGAGAGAGGGCGCAGGGCGGCGGCTAGGGTTAGGTCTCCCGGCTCCCTTCAGGTAGCCGAGCAAATATGATTGCTTCTTCTTAATCTCAAAACGGGTCCTTACATGATTTTATATAATCCTTCGAATGATATAATCGGGCTAAGCCCCTAACATGATAAGATAAGTTGGGCTGGGCCCCTAAGTGCCTGCGCCATGAGGCCTTCTCCGGCTATAGTGTATGCTAGTCATAACATCTTTCGCCGCCTGCGCAAACAGCTCGTCCTCGAGCTGAAAGTAGGGAAAGTGCTGGCGGAACTCGTCGAGGTGCTCCCAAGTGGCGTCCTACTCTGGAAGTCCCTGCTACTAAATCAGCAAGCGCCACGCACCCCGGCTCTGTTGGGCCTTCAAAACCTTCGCTAGACCGGGAATTAGACGGCCCACGGAGGTCAGAGGGAGATCCGGCATGGCCGCCGGTGGCTCCCCGCGAAAAGGCTTCAACAAGCCCACATGGAAGATGTCGTGGAGGCGAGCGCCCGGTGGCAGCTGAAGGCGGTAGGAGACGTGGCCGATGCGCTCCAACACCTGAAATGGCCCAGCATAGCGGGGACCAGCTTGCGCTTAGCGCGCGGGTCGAGAGTGACTGCATGGAGCGGTGAAGTAGGCGCAACCACACCCAGTCGCCCACCGTGAACTCTGCCTCGTGGTGGTGAGCATCGTAATACTTCTTGGACAGTTGTTGGTCCTGGAGAAGACGCTGGCGCACCTCGGCAAGGATCCCATCCATGCCGCGGAGAAGCTAGGCCGCCACCTCGGTCCGTGTCGTGTCTGGCTGGAACGACATGATGGGTAGCGGAGGACGGCCGTAGACCACCTCGAAGGGCGTGGCATGCAGGGCGGAGTGGTAGGAGGTGTTTGTAGCAGTACTCCACCCAAGAGAGCTAGTCGGCGCATGCATGTGGGAGATCACCTGTAACACAACGTAAGTTCATGGCAATCACCTTGTTGACCACCTTAGACTAGCCGTCCGTCTGGGGGTGGAAAGCCGTACTGAGGCGGAGCTTCACGCCCGCCATCCGAAATAGGTCACGCCAGACATGTCCCGTGAACATCGGGTCGCGATCGCTGACGATGGAGGACGGAAACCCGTGAAGGTGGACGATGCTGTCGAAAAAGGCCCGCATGACGGAGGTGGCGGTGTAGGGATGGCCGAGCGCAATGAAGTGCGCATACTTGGAGAAGCGGTCGACCACCGTAAGGATGACAGACTTGCTGCCCACCTTGGGGAGGCCCTCGATGAAGTCCATGGAGATGTCGGCCCAGACCTGAGAGGGCACCTCCAGGGGCTGTAGCATAATGATTTTTTTATCTTGGGAAACAAGCAAACGGAATAAAAACAGAGTCCGGAATGTACCTGAGGTGTGCCCACCAGGGTCACTTTCCCGGTAGTTTCTTATTTTTCTAATTTTCTAAATATTCCAAAACTGACAAAAAATATTTCTGTGGATTTTTCGGAGTCCGTTTAGTTACCGTATCACGTACCTCCTCTTTTTCATGATTCTGGAGTGTTCTGGAAGGACTCTTTTATGTGTTCTTCCGGTTTCATAGTTTGGATAATATTACTTTCAACATTAATGGCGTACCTGAGATGTAATGCTTTATTCGCTGCCCATTAACAACCTTCGGGTTAGTACCTTTGGCATTATTTATTTTGATAGCTCCAGACCGATAAACGTCTTCGATAAATTTGGAGAGGAGTTTTCCTGGAAAGAATCTGAAACGAGAGTTGTACAAAAGAACATATTCTCCAACCTTGAACTCATGCTTTTGGATTCCTTTGTCATGCCATCTTTTAACTTTTTCTTTAAACAACTTGGCATTTTCATAAGCGTGGGTTCTCCATTCATCTAATGAGCTAATATCAAATAACCTCTTTTCACCAGCAAGTTTGAAATCATAGTTGAGTTCTTTGATTGCCCAATAAGCTTTATGTTCTAACTCAAGAGGCAAATGACAAGCTTTTCCATAAACCATTTTATAAGGAGAGATACACATAGGATTTTTATATGCTGTTCTGTAAGCCCAAAGTGCATCATCTAATTTCTTAGACCAATTCTTCCTGGACCTATTGACAGTCTTTTGCAAAATTAACTTTATTTCTCTATTTCTAAGTTCAACTTGACCACTAGACTGAGGATGATAGGGTGATGCAATTGTATGGTTAACATCATATTTGGCAAGCATTTTACGGAAAGCACCATGAATAAAGTGTGAACCACCATCAATCACTAATATAACGAGGGACTCCAAACCTTGGGAAAATAAATTCCTTAAGCATTTTAATAGAAGTGCTGTGATCAACACTACTAGTTGGAATAGCTTCTACCCACTTAGTAACATAATCAACAGCAACCAAAATATATGTATACCCATTAGAGGAAGGAAAAGGTCCCATGTAATCAAAACCCCAAACATCGAATGGTTCAACAACAAGTGAATAATTTATATGTATTTCTTGACGCTTACAGATATTACCTATTCTTTGACATTCATCACAAGATAAGACAAAATTACGAGCATCCTTGAAAAGAGTAGGCCAATAAAATCCAGATTGTAACACCTTGTGAGTAGTTGGTCTCCCGCATGATGCCCTCCATAAGCTTCGTAGTGACATTTCCACAGGATTTGTCCCTGTTCATGCTCAGGTAAACAACGTCTAATAATACCATCTACTCCTTCTTTATAAAGATGGGTCATCCCAAAAGTAATGTCTTAAATCATAGAAGAATTTTTTCTTTTGTTCGTATGTAAAGCTAGGTGGTAAATATTTAGCAACAATGTAATTAGCATAGTCAGCATACCAAAGGAGTGTTATGAGAAACATTTATTGTTGCTAACTAGTCATCGGGAAAACTATCATCAGTAGGTAGTGGGTCATCAAGGACATTCTCAAGCCTAGACAAGTTATCAGCTACGGGGTTCTGTGCCCCTTTTCTATTAGTAATATGTAAATCAAATTCTTGTAGCAAGAGAACACATTGAATAAGTCTAGGTTTAGCACCTTTATTTTCCATAAGATATTTAATAGCAGCATGGTCGGTGTGAACGATAACTTTAGAGTCAACAATGTAAGATCTAAATTTATCACAAGCAAACACCACTACTAGAAAGTCTTTTTCAGTAGTAGCATAATTTCTTTGGGCACTATCTAGAGTTTTACTAGCATAATTAATAACATTTAATTTCTTATCAACTCTTTATCCTAGAACAACACCAACAACATAATCACTAGCATCACACATAATTTCAAAAGGCAAGGTCCATTTAGGTGGTTGAACAATAGGTGCATAAATTAAGGCTTTGTTGAGTGTTTCAAAGGCTTCTAAACAATCATCATCAAAAACAAATGCAACATCCTTTTGCAAAGGATTTGTAAGAGGCCTAGAAATTTTAAAAAAGATTTGATAAATCTCCTATAGAAAACAGCATGACCTAATAAACTATGAATACCTTTGATATCTTTAGGACATGGAATTTTCTCAGTTGCATCAACCTTAGCTTTCTCAACTGATGTCGCTTGAAGCTACGTCGGTATTTCCCCAAAGAGGAAGGGATGATGCAGCACAGCGGTCGTAGGGATCTTTATTTACTTGCTTTGCTTTTACTTTTTACTTTGCATCTATCTATCAAAAATACCAAAAATATTGTCTCTATCAGATCTCACTCTCGTAAGTGACTGTGAAGGATTGACAACCCCTAAGCATTGGTTGCGAGTTGCTATCGTGTTGTGCAGGTACGAGGGACTTGCGCGTGACCTCCTACTGGATTGATACCTTAGTTCTCAAAAACTGAGGAAAATACTTACACTACTGTGCTGCATCATCCTCTCCTCTTCGGGGAAAACCAACGCAAGCTCGAGACATAGCAAGAAGGATTTCTGGCGCCGTTGCCGGGGAGGCTTACGCAAAAGTCAACATACCAAGTACCCATCACAATACCTATCTCTCGCATTACATTATTTTCCATTTGCCTCTCGTTTTCCTCTCCCCCACTTCACCCTTGCTGTTTTATTTGCCCTCTCTTTCCCAATCTCCACCTCTCTTTCCCGTTTGCCTTTTTCCCGTTGCCTTTCTGTTTGCTTGTGTGTTGGATTACTTGTTGCCATGGCGCAAGATAATACCAAATTGTGTGATTTCTCGAATACCAATAATAATGATTTCCTTAGTACTCCCATTGCTCCTCTTAATAATGATGAGTCTTGTGAAATCAATAACGCTTCATTGAATCTTGTTATGAAAGATCAATTCGCCGGCCTTCCTAGTGAAGATGCCGCTACTCATCTAAACAATTTTGTTGATTTGTATGATATGCAAAAGAAGAAAGATACGGATAACAATATTGTCAAATTGAAGTAATTTCCGTTTTCACTTAGAGATCATGCTAAAGTTTGGTTTTCGTATTTGCCTAAAAATAGTATTGATTCTTGGAATAAGTGCAAAGATGCTTTTATCTCTCAGTATTTTCCTCCCGCTAAGATTATCACTCTTAGGAATGATATCATGAATTTTAAACAACTTGATCATGAGCATGTTGCCCAATCTTGGGAAAGAATGAAATTAATGCTTCGCAATTGCCCTACTCATGGTTTGAATTTATGGATGATCATACAAATTTTTTATGCTGGATTAAATTTTGCTTCTAGAAATCTTTTAGATTTGGCCGCGGGAGGCACTTTTATGGAAATTACATTAGGGGATGCTACCAAATTGCTTGATAATATTATGGCTAATTATTCTCAATGGCACACCGAAAGGTCTTCTAGTAAAAAAGTGCATGCTATAGAAGAAATCAATGTTTTGAGTGAAAAGATGGATGAACTTATGAAGATGTTTGCTCCTAAAAATACTCCTCTTGATCCCAATGATATGCCTTTATCTACTTTGCTTGACAATAATAATGAATCTATGGATGTGAATTTTGTTGGTAGGAATAGTTTTGGAAACAACACTTATAGAGGGAATTTTAATTCTAGGACTTATCCTAGTAATCCTTCTAATAATTATGGAAATTCCTACAACAAATCTTATGGAAATGTTAATAAGACGCCCTCTAAATTTGAGAGTAGTGTTAAAGAGTTTATTAATTCACAAAAGAATTTTAATGCTTTGCTTGAAGAGAAATTGCTTAAAGTTGATGATTTGGCTAGGAACATTGATAGAATTTCTCTCGAGATTGATTCTTTAAAGCTTAGATCTATTCCTCCTAAGCATGATATCAATGAGTCTCTCAAAACCATGAGAATTTCCATTGATGAGTGCAAAGAAAGAACCGCTAGGATGCGTGCTTCCAAAGATGCCTTTATTAAAGCGTGTTCTTCTAATCCCTATGAAAATCAAGATGAAGATCTAAAAGTTATTGATGTGTCCCCCATTAAATCTTTGTTTTGCAATATGAATCTTGATGAAACTGATTATGATCTTCCTTTACCTAGAAGGCGTTCTAAGAATTCTGAGTTTTTGGATCTTGATGATGAAATTGATGAAAGTGGGATTGAAATAAATAGAAACCGTGATGTTGCTAAACCCACTATTTTGGATCTCAAGGAATTTAATTATGAAAATTTCTCTTTGATTGGTTGTATTTCCTTGTTGCAATCCGTGCTAGAATCTCCTCATGCTTATAGTCAAAATAAGGACTTTACCGAACATATTGTTGATGCCTTGATGCAATCTTATGAAGAAAAACTTGAGATGAAAGTTTCTATCCCTAGAAAACTCTATGATGAGTGGGAACCTACTATTAAAATTAAAATTAAAGACTTTGAGTTTCATGCTTTGTGTGATTTGGGTGCTAGTGTCTCTACTATTCCCAAAACTTTATGTGACTTGCTAGATTTTCGTGATTTCGATGATTGCTCTCTAAACTTGCATCTTGCGGATTCCACTATTAAAAAACCTATGGAAAGAATTAATGATGTTCTTATTATCGCAAATAGGAATTATGTGCCCGTAGATTTTATCGTTCTTGATATAGATTGCAATCCTTCATGTCCTATTATTCTTGGTAGACCTTTCCTTAGAACGATTGGTGCAATTATTGATATGAAGGAAGGGAATATTGGATTCCAATTTCCCTTAAAGAAGGGTATGGAACACTTCCCTAGAAAGAAAATAAAATTACCATATGAATCTATCATGAGAGCCACTTATGGATTTCCTACCAAAGATGGCAATACCTAGATCTATCCTTACTTTTATGGCTAGCTAGGGGCGTTAAATGATAGCGCTTGTTGGGAGGCAACCCAATTTTATTTTGTGTTTTTGTTCTTGCTTCTATTTAGGAATAAATAATCCATATACCTTATGTTTGGATGTGGTTTTATGTCTTAATTAGTGTTTGTGCCAAGTAGGACCTATAGGATAACCTACGATGATAGTTGATTTGATTCTGCTGAAAAACAGAAACTTTAGCGCTCACGAGATTAGCTGCCATTGTTTACTGGAGAGTGCTTTTGCGTTGATTATTTTTTCTGCTGATCAATAAACAAATTGTCCAGGACTTCCTATTTTGGTAGAATTTTTAGAGTTCCAGAAGTTTGCGTTAGTTACAGATTACTACAGACTGTTCTGTTTTTGACAGATTCTGTTTTTCGTGTGTTGATTGCTTATTTTGATGAATCTATGGCTAGTAAATTAGTTTATAAACCATAGAGAAGTTGGAATACAGTAGGTTTAACACCAATATAAATAAAAAATGAGTTCATTACAGTACCTTGAAGTAGTCTTTTGTTTTCTTTCTCTAACGGAGCTCATGAGATTTCTGTTGAGTTTTGTGTTGTGAAGTTTTCATGTTTTGGGTGAATTCTTTTGATGGATTATGGAACAAGGAGTGGCAAGAGCCTAAGCTTCGGGATGCCCATGGCACCCCCAAGATAATACAAGGACACCAAAAAGTCAAAGATTGGGGATGCCCCGGAAGGCATCCCCTCTTTCGTCCACTTCCATCGGTAATTTACTTGGAGCTATATTTTTATTCACCAACATGATATGTGTTTTGCTTGGAGCGTCTTGTATTATTTGCGTATTTATTGTTAGTCTACCACAATCATCCTTACTGTACACATCTTTTGAGAGAGCCATACATGAATTGAAAATTGTTAGAATACTCTATGTGCTTCACTTATATCTTTTGAGCTTGATAGTTTTTGCTCATAGTGCTTCACTTATATCCTTTTGAGCATGATAATTTTTTTCTCTAGTGCTTCACTTAGATATTTTAGAGCACGGTGGTGGATTTGTTTTAAAGAAACTTGATCTCTCATGCTTCACTTAGATTATTTTGAGAGTCGTTATTAGCATGTAATTTGCTTAATGTTAATATACTTGGTATTCAAGATATGTGAAACTTTCTTTTGAGTGCGTTGAATACTAAGATAAGTTTGATGCTTGATAATTGTTTTGAGATATGGAGGTGATAATATCATAGTCGTGCTAGTTGGGTGATTATGAATTTGAGAAATACTTGTGTTGAAGTTAGCAAATCCCGTAGCATGCACGTATGGTTAAAGTTGTGTAACAAATTTGAAACATGAAGTGTACCTGGCTTGTACATCCTTATGAGTGGCGGTCGGGGACGAGCGATGGTCTTTTCCTACCAATCTATCCCCCTAGGAGCATGCGCGTAGTACTTGAATTTTTGATGACTTCTAAATTTTTGCAATAAGTATATGAGTTCTTTTGACTAATGTTGAGTCCATGGATTATACGCACTCTCACCTTTCCGCCTTTGCTAGCCTCTTCAGTACCGTGCATTGCCCTTTCTCACGTTGAGAGTTGGTGCAAACTTCGCCGGTGCATCCAAACCCCGTGATACGATACGCTCTATCACACATAAACCTCCTTTTATCTTCCTCAAAACAGCCATCATACCTACCTATCATGGCATTTCCATAGCCATTCCGAGATATATTGCCATGCAACTTCCACCATCATCATCGTGACATGCATTACTTTTGTCATATTACCATTGCATGATCTTGTAGTTGACATCGTATTTGTGGCAAAGCCACCATGCATTATTTTCCATACATGTCACTCTTGATTCATCGCACCATCCCGGTACACCGCCGGAGGCATTCATATAGAGTCATATCTTGTTCTAGTTTCGAGTTGTAATTCATATGTTGTAATGAAAGTGTGATGATCATCATTATTAGAGCATTGCCCCCCCAAAAAAAGAAAGGCCCAAAAAAAGAAAAGCCCAAAAAAAGAAAGGCCCAGAAAAAAAAAGAAAGGCCCAAAAAAAAACAAATAAAAATAAAAAGGGCAATGCTACTATCTCTTTTTCCACACTTGTGCTTCAAAGTAGCACCTTGTTCTTCATGTAGTGAGTCTCATATATTGTGCTTCAAAGTAGCACCTTGTTCTTCATGTAGTGAGTCTCATAAGTTGTCTTTTTATACTAGTGGGAATTTTTTATTATAGAACTTGGCTTGTATATTCCTACGATGGGCTTCCTCAAATGCCCTAGGTCTTCGTGAGCAAGCAAGTTGGATGCACACCCACTAGTTTTCTTTTGTTGAGCATTCATAGCTCTAGTGCATCCGTTGCATGGCAATCCCTACTCCTCATGTTGACATCAATTGATGGGAATCTCCATAGCCCGTTGATTAGCCTCGTCAATGTGAGACTTTCTCTTTTTTTGTCTTCTCCACACAGTCCCCATCATCATATTCTATTCCACCCATAGTGCTATATCCATGGCTCACGCTCATGTATTGCGTGAAGGTTGTAAAAGTTTGAGATTATTTAAGTATGAAACAATTGCTTGGCTTGTCATCGGGGGTATAGAAGTTGGGAACATCTTTGTGTGATGAAAATGAAGCATAGCCTAACTATATGATTTTGTAGGGATGAACTTTCTTTTGCCATGTTATTTTGAGAAGACATGATTACTTTGATTAGTATGCTTGAAGTATTATTATTTCTTTGTCAATATGAACTTTTGTCTTGAATCTTTCGGATCTGAATATTCATATCACAATTAAGAAGATTTACATTGAAATTATGCCAAAGTATCACTCCGCATCAAAAATTCTTTTTTATCATTTACCTACTCAAGGACGAGCAGGAATTAAGCTTGGGGATGCTTGATACGTCTCCAACGTATCTATAATTTTTGATTGCTCCATGCTACTTTATCTACTGTTTTGGACTATAATGGGCTTTATTTTTCACTTTTATATTACTTTTGGGACTAACCTATTAACCGGAGGCCCAGCCCAGAATTGCTGTTTTTTGCCTTTTTCAGTATTTCGAATAAACATAATATCAAACGGAGTCCAAACGGAATGAAACCTTCAGGAACGTGATTTTCTCATCAGATAAGACCCAGGAGACTTGGACCCTCCGTCAAGAAAGCTACGAGGCGGTCACGAGGGTGGAGGGCGCCCCCCTGGGTGCGCCCCCTACCTCGTGGACCCCTTGGAGCTCCACCAACGTACTCCTTCCTCCTATATATACCTACGTATCCCCGTATGATTAGAACAGGAGCCAAAAACCTAATTCCACCGCCGCAACCTTCTGTATCCACGAGATCCCATCTTGGGGCCTGTTCCGGAGCTCCGCCGGAGGGGGCATCCACCACGGAGGGCTTCTACATCATCACCATAGCCCCTCCGATGAAGTGTGAGTAGTTTACTTCAAACCTTCGGGTCCATATCTAGTAGCTAGATGGCTTCTTCTCTCTTTTTGGATCTCAATACAATGTTCTCCCCCTCTCTCGTGGAGATCTATTCGATGTGATCTTCTTTTTGCGGTGTGTTTGTTGAGACCGATGAATTGTGGGTTTATGATCCAGTATTATCTATGGAAAATATTTGATTCTTCTCTGAATTCTTTTATGTATGATTGAGTTATCTTTGCAAGCCTCTTCGAATTATCCGCTTGGTTTGGCCAACTAGATTGGTAGTTCTTGCAATGGGAGAAGTGCATGGCTTTGGGTTCAATCTTGCGGTGTCCTTACCCAGTGATAGAAGGGGCAGCAAGGCACGTATTGTATTGTTGCCATCGAGGATAACAAGATGAGGTATTTATCATATTGCATGAATTTATTCCTCTACATCATGTCATCTTGCTTAAGGCGTTACTCTATTTTTAACTTAATACTCTAGATGCATGCTGGATAGCGGTCGATGAGTGGAGTAATAGTAGTAGATGCAGAATTGTTTCGATCTACTTGTCACGGACATGATGCCTATATACATGATCATTGCCTAGATATACTCATAACTATGCTCAATTCTATCAATTGCTCAACAGTAATTTGTTCACCCACCGTAGAATACTTATGCTCTTTAGAGAAGCCACTAGTGAAACCTATGGCCCCCGGGTCTATTCTCATCATATCAATCTATATCACTTTATTTACTTGCTTTGGTTTTACTTTTTACTTTGCGTCTATCTATCAAAAATACCAAAAATATTATCTCTATCAGATGTCACTCTCGTAAGTGACCGTGAAGGGATTGACAACCCCTAAGTGTTGGTTGCGAGTTGTTATCGTGTTGTGCAGGTACGAGGGACTTGCGCGTGACCTCCTACGGGATTGATACCTTGGTTCTCAAAAACTGAGGGAAATACTTACGCTAATGTGCTGCATCATCCTATCCTCTTCGGGGAAAACCAACACAAGCTCGAGACATAGAAAAATACAAGGCTATAAGAGATCACGCATATAAGAGATCAAAGAACTCAAATAACTTTCATGGATATAAAAAGATATAACTGATCATAAACTCAAATTTCATCAGATCCCAACAAACACACTGCCAAAAGACTTACACCATATGGATCTCCAAGTGACCATTGTATTGATAATCAAGAGAGAGAGAGAGAGAGGGAGAGAGAGGAAGCCATCTAGCTACTAACTACGGACCCGAAGGTCTACAAAGAACTACTCACGCATAATCAGAGGGGTACCAATGGAAGTGGTGAACCCCTCCGTGATGGTGTCTAGATTGGATGTCGTGGTTCTGGACTCTGCGGCGGCTGGATGAAAATTTTGTCGACTACCCTAGGGTTTCTGAAATATTGGGGTATTTATAGAGCAAAGAGTCGGTCCAAGGGGCACCCGAGGTGGGAACAACCCACCAGGGCACGCCTGGGCCTCTTGGCGCGCCCTGGTGGGTTATCCCCTCCTCGGGACTCCCCCCAGGTGCAACCAGGGCCCATCTTCTTCCTTCTGGTCCATAAAAAATCATCATAAATTGGCGTGGCATTTGGACTCCGTCTGATATCGATTTCCTGCAATGTAAAAAACATGCAGAAAACAACAACTGGCACTTGGCACTATGTCAATAGGTTAGTACCAAAAAATGATATATAATGATTATAAAACATCCAAGATTGACAATAAAACAGCATGGAATAATCAAAAATTATAGATACGTTGGATACGTATCATCCACTTCAATACTTCTTTCAGACATTTTATGGCCCAAGACAATACCTTCATTAACCATAAAGTGACACTTCTCCCAATTCAAGACAAGATTAGTTTTTTCACATCTCTGCAAAACTCGATCAAGATTGCTTAAACAATCATCAAAAGACTTCCCATAAACAGAAAAGTCACCCAGGAAAACCTCAACAATCTTTTCACAAAAATCAGAGAATATAGCAGTCATACATCTTTGAAAGGTAGCAGGTGCATTGAATAGACCAAAAGGCATATGTCTATAAGCATAAGTTCCAAAGGGAGAAGTAAAGGTGGTCTTTTCTTGATCAGGTTGAGAAACAGGTATTTGTGAAAAACTAGAATATCCATCAAGGAAGCAAAAATGTGTGTGCCCAGACAATCTTTCTAGCATTTGATCAATAAAAGGCAGAGGGTAATGATATTTTCTAGTTGCCTTGTTTAGTTTTCTAAATCAATTACCATTCTATAGCCTATAATAATTCTTTGTGGAATAAGTTCATTCTTATCATTAGGAACAATAGTGATACCTCCTTTCTTAGGGACACAATGAACAGTACTTACCCATCTACTATCAGCTATAGGATAGATTATACCTTCTTCCAGAAGTTTTAATATTTCCGTCCTTACCACTTCTTTCATCTTCGGGTTTAACTGACATTGGTGATCAACGACGGGTTTAGCACTAGGTTCCATATTAATTTTGTGCTGACACAGAGTGGGACTAATGCCCTTAATATCATCAAGAGTATATCCACTAGCAACTCGGTGCTTCCTTAGAACTTTCAATAATCTTTCTTCTTCATGTTCTGAAAGGTTAACACTAATAATAACAGGATATATCTTCTTCTCATCAAGATAAGCATATTTCAAAGTGTCTGGTAATTGTTTTAAGTCAAACATAGGATCACCTTTAGGTGGAGGAGGACCTCCTAGAGTTTCAATAGGCAAATTGTGTTTAAGCAGAGGATGTTGTTCAAAGAAGATCTTCTCTATTTCATTTCTTTCATGCATATGTAAATCATTTTCATGGTCTAGCAGATATTGTTCTAAAGGATCAGTAGGAGGCACGGCAATAGAAGCAAGACCAATTATTTCATCCTTACTAGGCAAATCTTTTTAAGAGGTTTTCTACTAAACTTGGAAAAATTAAACTCATGAGACTCATCACCAAAGCTGACCCCGACAGTTTGTTTCTCACAATCTATTTTGACTTTGACGGTGTTCAAGAAAGGTCTACCAAAGATAATGGGACAAAATCATCTTGTGGGGAACCAAGAACAAGAAAATCAGTAGGATATTTTATTTTGCCACACAAGACTTCAACATCTCTAGCAATCCCAATTGGTGATGTGGTATCTCTATTAGCAAGTTTAATAGTAGCATCTATTTCTTCTATTTCAATGGGTTCTATGTCATTCATAATTTCTTGATATAAGGTAAAGGGAATATAACTCACGCTAGCACCTATGTCACATAAACCATGATAACAGTGATCTCCTATTTTAACTGAGACAACATGCATGCCAACAACGGGTCTATGATTATCCGTTTTATCAGGTTTAACAATTCTAGAAGCTTCATTACAGAAGTAAATAACATGCCCATCTTTATTTTCTTCCAAAAGATCCTTAACCATAGCAACACTAGGTTCTACTTTGATTTTTTCATCAGGTGTAGGTGTTCTAATATAGCTTTTATTGACCACAGTTGAAACTTTAGCATGTTCCTTTATCCTAATAGGGAAAGCTGGTTTCTCAATATAAGCAGTAGGAACAACTGGATCAACATTATAAATAATAGTTTCCTTTTTACCTGATATCGGTTCTTTAATTTCTTCTTTAATAGCTGGGTGATATTTAAACCACTTCTCCTTAGGGAGATCAACAGGAGTAGCGAATGATTCACAAAAGGAGGCTACTATCTCAGAGTCAAGTCCAAATTTGGTGCTAAACTTTTGGAAAGCATCGGTATTCATAAAAGATTTAACACAATCATACTTAAGCTTAATACCTGACTCTTTACCTTCGTCGAGTTCCCAATCTACAGTGTTGCCTTTAATTCTTCCCAAAAGATCCCAACGGAATTCAATAGTCTTCTACATATAAGAACCAGCAAAAGAAGTATCAAGCATGGATCAATCATTATGAGAAATTCGAGCATAAAAATTCTGGATAATAATTTCTCTTGAGAGCTCATGATTGGGGCCTGAATATAACATTGACTTTAGCCTCCCGCAAGCTAGAGCGACACTTTCTCCTTCACGAGGCAAAAAACTATATATATATATATATATATATATATATATATATATATGTCTATATATATATATAATTCTGATCACGATGAACTAGATGCATAGGATAATTTTTTTTGGTGAAAATCCAATTTCAATTGATTCCAATTCCAAGATCCAATATCATCGCATAGCCTATAACATGCCAATGCTTTTCCCTTCAAATAAAGGGAAACCTTCTTATTAACTTCATCTCCGGGTAAACCTGCAAGCTTAAATAATCCACAAATTTCTTCCACATATATCAAGTGCATATCAGGATGTTCTGTTCCATCTCCTGCATAAGGATTAGCTAGCAGTTGTTCTATCATACCCGAAGAACTTTCATATTCAAAATTTTCAGTACGTGCGGTAGGTTGAGGGATAACTAATTGTGGTTTCCGGTCGAGGTGAAGATACCCCGAACAAACCCCTCAAAGGATTGTTTTCCATAGTAACAAGTGACAACAAATTTCAGCATGTAGTAATAATTTTTCCTTACCAATTTCCACTTGCCAAGAGTTCTTCACTCCCCAGCAATGGCGCCAGAAAATGGCCTTGATGACCCAAAAGTATATGGGATCAATTGTAGCCTTTTCGATAAGTAAGAGTGTCGAACCCAACGAGGAGAAGAAGGAAATGACAAGTGGTTTTTAGCAAGGTAATGTCTGCAAGTGCTGAAATTGTAAGTAACAGAGTAGTTTGATAGCAAGATAATTTGTAACGAGCAAGTAATGATAGTAGTAAAAAAAGTGCAGCACGGTAGCCCAATCCTTTTGAGGCAAAGGAAAGGCTAAAACGGTCTCTTATAATAAGCAAAGCGTTCTTGAGGGTAAACGGGAATTTCATCTAGTCACTTTCATCACGTTGGTTCAATTTGTGTTTGCTACTTTGATAATTTGATATGTGGGTGGACCGGTGCTTAGGTTCTATTATTAATTGAACAAACCTCCTACTTATGATTCTAACCATAGCATTAAGAATAAATTCTAACCATAGCATTAAACTTTTGGATCCAATCGGTCCCTTACGGAATAGCGCATAAAATTGGGTTTAAGCTTCTGTCACTCTCGCAACCCATCATCTAATTACTACTCAACAATGCATTCCCTTAGGCCCAAATATGGTGAAGTGTCATGTAGTCGACGTTCACATGACACCACTAAGGGAATCACAACATACATACTATGAAAATATCAAACACATATCAAGTTCACATGATTACTTGCAACAAGATTTCTCCCGTGACCTCAAGAACGAAAGTAACTACTCACAAATGATAATCATGCCCAAGATCAGAGGGGTATTAAATAGCATATTGGATCTGAACATATAATCTTCCACCAAATAAACCATATAGTAATCAACTACAAGATGTAATCAACACTACTAGTCACCAACAAGCACCAATCTATAGCTCCGGTACAAAGATTGAACACAAGAGATGAACTAGGGTTTTAGAGGAGATGGTGCTGTTGAAGATGTTGATGGAGATTGCCCTCCCCAAGATGGGAGAGTTGTTGGTGATGATGATGACGATGATTTCCCCCTCTGGGAGGGAAGTTCCCCCGCGGAATCGCTCCGCCGGAGGGCAAAAGTGCTCCTGCCCAAGTTCCTCCTCGAGACAGCGGCGCTCCATCCCGAAAGTCCTCCCCTTATTTTTTTCTAGGTCAAAATGACTTATTTACCGGAAGATGGGCACCGGAGGTGGGCCGAGGGGAGCACAACCCACCTGGTGGGGCCCCTCTGGTACTTATTGGCTCAAATATTTCTCATTTATTCCTTAAAAAAATTCCCATGAAGTTTTAGCTCATTTGGAGTTGTGCAAAATAGGGCCTGACGTAGCTTTTTCAGGTGCAGATTTCCAGCTGCCAGAATTCTCCCTCTTTGTGTGTACCTTGCATATTATGAGAGAAGAGGCATTAGAATTACTCCAAAAAAGCATTATTATGCATAAAAACATCATAAATAACAGTAGGGAAACATGATGCAAAATGGACGTATCAGTAGTTACCCCCTCTTTCATGCTTCCATAAATGTTATCAGTGAGATGTTGGAGACGCTTTAGCTTGGCGACCACTTTTTGCTCTTTGAGTGCAAGCTCTTCATCACTTGGTTTTTAACTTATTGAGGAAGCTTGACCTTGAGAATGTTTTAGCCTTGGAGACACCCTTCTTTTCGCAACCACAAGCTCTTGTTCATTACGAAGTAATGATGTGGAAGACACTTGTGGTTGGAGTTGATCTTGGTCTTGATATTGAACTTGAGATTGATCTTGAGCCTCAATAAACCATTTGGTTGAGCTTGCCCTTGATCTTGCTCCAGAACATGAGGGACTTGATCTTGTTCTTGGATAGGCTCATGATCTCCTGAAGCATCTTGCACAAGTGGTGAGGGTGATGACTTCCCTTGTGGAGAATCCACAAGAGGGGATCTTACTCTTTCTTCTTCTATTTGGACTTGGGGTGTTTCTTATGGATGAATGTAGCCTATCCCCCATAGTCCTGATAGATTAAGAAGGAGCCTCATCACCTACAAACCTAGGAACAATTTGCTCGGCACAGGAGCCGTTATCTTCATTAAACTCCACATTTAGCGTTTCCTCAATGCATCTGGTGGATTTGTCGAGAACTCGGTAAGCATGAGATTTTTATGCATATCAAATAAACATGCCCTCATAAGTTTTAGGCTCAATCTTTGCAAAATGGGATTTTTTGTTTAGAATGAAACACTTACAACTGAATACTCAAAAGTATTTGACGTTAAGCTTTCTCCCAATTTGGACTTCATATGGGTTCTTGTTCTTGAGCTTGCGAAGGTAAAGCCGGTTTGTAGCATGGCACACATTGTTGATGGCTTCGGCCCAAAGCTTGTATGGAGACTTGTACTCATCAAGCATGGTCCTAGCCATCTCAATGAGTGTTCGGTTGTTCCTCTCTGCAACATCATTTTTTTAGGAGTATATGGCGTGGCATATTGATGCTTGAATCCCCTCATCACTTAAGAACTCGTTCATCGTATAATTCTTGAACTTGGTGCCATTGTCACTTTGGATTGCCTTGATCTCACAATTGTGTTGACATTGAGCTTCTTTGGCAAAGTTGATGATGGTGTCATGAGTTTCATCCTTAGTCTTGATAAAGAACACCCATGTATATCTTGTGTAATGTCAACAAATGACAAGGCAATACCTCCTCCCTCCCGTACTATCATAATATGGAGACCCAAAGAGATCCAAGTGGATGAGCTCGAGAGGCCTCAAGGTGGTAATGATAGTCGTTACTCTATGTGCTTTTTCATGAAGTTTCCCGATAACTCAAGCACTGCAAGGATGATCTTTGGCAAAAGACACATTAGTTAGTCCAAGAATGTGATCCCCCTTTATGAGAGCTTGTAAATTGCTCATGCCAAGTTGGGCTAGTCGTCAGTGCGAAAGCCACCCCACGCTAGCCTTGGCCATTAGGCATGTTGCAAGATAAGTTTTCTCTTTTGATAAATAAACCACGTAAAGGTTGTATTCAACATGCCCAACAAATACCACATTGAGATTGATCCTCTTATATATGGTCACATGAAATTCACCGAAATGAGAATCATAATTGACATGTGCCAATTGAATTGTTGAAAGTAAATTGTAGTGAAGGGATTGAACAAGCATGACATTCGAAAGTGATGAATCACTAGATATTAACACCTTTCCCAAACCCAGTACATTTCCCTTGCTATTGTCACCAAAGGATATGTTCGAAGAGACCTTGAGCGAATCAACAAACTCCACAAGCATCTCCCTCTCTCCGGTCATATGATTGGTGCATCCACTATCGATCACCCATTGTGTTCCACCGGGGATACATTCCTACAAGAATCAAGCTTTGAATTTAGGTCCCCATTTTGCAATGGGTCCTAGAGAATTATTAACAAGGGTCTTAGGAACCCAAATAGTCCAAGCATAATCGTCATAGTTAGTGCCAACAAATTTAGCAAAGGTGTAACCATCATTTCCTCTCATGAGGATATATAGGATGGGTTGTTCTTGCTGGCAAAGTTTTTGGGAATGGCCTTGTTCCTAGTGACATTGCCATTTCCAACATCCCCCTTTTTCTTCTCCTTCTCTTTGTACCCTTCGTGCACAATACTACCTTTTGTTGAGGAGGAGGAGTAGGACCGATCTTCTTCTTGTTGCTCTTCTTCTTGTTCGTCTTTTTCTTAGAGGAGGGGTCAAACCCAATTCCCTCCTTGGCAACACACTCCTTTTTGTTGATCAAGAGGTCATTGAGGTTTTTCTCCCCTTGAATGCATTACACAAGCCCTTTCTCAATTTGGGCTTTCAACTTATTATTATCCTCTTGGAGAGAGGAGCAATCATGAACAAAGTTAGCCGAACAATATTCACCATTTAAATCAATATGAGGGACAAAAGTAAGAGCCTTAATGGTTGTAGCTTTAAGTTGAGCATAAGACTTGGTGAGGGCAATGAGGTCACCTTTGACAACCTTGGAACTAGACTCACAAAGGAGCTCATGTTCCTCAACAAGTCTCTTGTGATCAACTAGAAGCTTTTAGACCCTAACCTTAAGGGCATCTTCATTCTCAAGTGCAAGTTGCAAGGCATCATTGATTTTAACAAAGTCAATTTGATGAGCTGACAAGGCTTCCTCAAGTGATTCTCTCATGACACTCTCTTCATGTAGTTCGTGCTCGAGGATTTTGACTTTTCTTTTTCCTCTATGAGGAGGTTTTCAACATTCTCAATGAAATCATCACGTTCGGCGAGTGACTTAAGGAGATCACCAAAATGAGCATTAGCTTCACCATGAAGAGTTTTCATGAAAGCCATCAAGGATCCCTCATTATTATACATGCCCTCTTCACACACATCCTCCACTATCTCACATGAGACATTGGAAGTGTATATGGCGAGTTTTCAATATTTGGACTTTGTTTTTACCTCTTTGGCCATAAGGCAACGATGAGTGTAAGTGCATCTAGTGCCCCTTAGTGATTTTGGTGTATTGAAGACTTATAGGTTAAGGTACTGATGCGTTTGTGAGCATACACGGGTCTATAAGTCTATGAGGAGTTTGATATTTACAGAGAAAGACGACCCCTAAAAATGAAGTTCTTCAACTGAAGACTTTGGATTTCTGAAGACTTTCTGAAGACTTTGAAAGTGAAGAAATTGGTGTGACCTTGAAGACTTGGCAATCATTCGAGGAACATGAAGCGTGAAGACTTTTGTTTTCGTAGTTTCATTTTCTCTTTCTTGAGTCATGTGATGCTCAACTCAAAATCCTACACCTACCAAGCCCTTCGATTGAAGCCATTGGAAATCTCATACAGTTCAGTCATATTCTTCATTGATAGAGACGAAGTTCTACTGGTCTCTGAGGAATTTGTTCTGACTGAGGAGTTAGGAATTTGCCAGTGCGGATTGCCTACACAGTGAGGAACATGATAGCCCTGAGGAATTTGAGAGTCAAATTTTCGACCGTTGTTGTGCTATGCGCCAGCTGTCCCAAAATATCTACCCACCTAACGGTTATATCATCGAAGGGCATTTATGTCTTATCATGTCGGGCTGCTCCCTAGGCTATAAATAGCCGCCCCCTACAACCACTAGCTGGTTGGCTGCTCCGAGAAAAATTGACACTTGTCATTTGAGAGCATCCCATCCTCCGAGGACTTTGAGCAAAAATCATCAAGTGAGTAAAATCCAAACCCAAACACACCTACAAACCCAAAGTGATTGAGCATCACTGAATAGATTGATCCTGCGTGGATCCGATGCTTGTTACCTTTGAAGACTATGCTTCTTCCAGATGGTTAGGCGTCATGGTCTAGAGCAGCCAAGAGGAATTGTGGATCACCGAGTGACCTAGTCTGTGAAGGTTTGGAAGTCACCTGAAGACTTACCACGAGTGATTGGGCGAGGTATGTGTGACCTTAGCTCAAGGAGAATACGGTGAGGACTGTGTGTCCGGGATTGTGTGTCCTCAGGTTTAAATACCTAGCCGCTCCAACCAGACGTACAACTGAGACAGCAGTTGGAATTGGTCTACCAAATCATTGTCCAAGCTTACTGGTTCTATTTCCTCAACTCTTCCATTTCCTCATTTCAGTTGTTGTGTGCCTGTTCATATCTGTTTGAAGACTTTGACTGAAGACTTTCTCAATTTCCTCAGTTCAATTTCTTTAGTCTGTCCGTCTTCATCCTGTGTTATCCTGTGCTTACGCTTTCTGTACTTTGTGTTTATCTTCATTTCATCATGATGACTATGCTTGTGTTCTGCTATGTTTACTTTTGAGTACTTATTCCGCTGCAAGTAGTTCTTCGTTAAGGAATTTCCTCACTAGCAAATTCCTAAGTGACGAATTCATAAAAATCGCCTATTCACCCCCCTCTAGTCGATATAACGCACTTTCAATGAGTGAAAGGCTTGTCCTAGTTTGGATAGTCGAAGAGGCCGATGGTGGAGGAGGAGGTAGTGGCATGCATGGTAATGGTGGACGTGCCCACATGGTCATCATCACCATCATCTTCATCTCCGGACATGTATTCTTCATGGACTAGCTAGAGCATTGTCATATTTCCTCTTTGTGAACTTGGTGAACTTCTTCTTCTTGGGCACAAGCTTCTCGGACCTGTCTTCACGTCTCTCATACGGACAATCATGCACAAAGTGTCTTGGGCTATCACAATTGTAGCATTTTCTTCGTCCAAACGATCCTCCTTGAAGATTCTTCCCTTTATTTGCCATGGTCCCGGAGTACTTTTTGACTAAGAGAGCCAAGTCTTCTGCGAAGTCATTTGTCGGGCATGAGGTGTTAACATCTTCCTCACAAGTCTCTTCAACCACTTTATCGTCCCTTGAGGGTTGACTAACAACTTTCTTGGCCTCCAAAGCAGGATTTGAGTTCTTGGTTGCTTGAGCAATAGAAAAGGTCTTCTTGGACTTGGTCTCTAAAAGAACATGAGTCGAGAAAGTGGATACAACTTGAGCCGCGATCAACTTGTGATAATCCGGGCGTTGATGTATCATCATCACCATGGTGTGCTCCCTAAGAACCATAGCGTCAATGAATTGGTCCTTAATGAAATCATTATTTTCCCAAGTGCACCCATAGGTCCTTAAGTTGAGCATCTTCAACTTCGGTACACCTCTTCCGCGGACTCACCCTCATTCCTTACAAATAAATTGACTTCTTGCTTGAGCAAAGCGAACCGGGATCTTCGAATTGCTTCATCACCTTTGAGGGCCTCCTCAAGGCAATCTCAAATTTCCTTGGCGGTCTTCAGAAGAGCAATGGATTCACTATAGAAATTGGTCACCGCGGTGCACAAAATGTTGTGGGCGGTGGCATTGAGTTGATCATCAACCGGTTCTCTTGGGGTGAGATTCATCGGGTCTTTAGGATTGAATCCATTGACCACAATCCACCATAGGTGCGTAGAAGCACTGCTAATGTGAGACTCCATATCTAGCTTCCGCTTAGCAAACACATTAGCTTTCAAAGGAGATGGAGGCCCAACAGGATTAATGTGAGGGTGTTTCAAGGGTCGAGGTGAGTAAAAAGGTTCCACCACATTGTACTTGGGAACTTGAGTGTGAGCCAGGGATGCAAGGGTTTCTCTCGAGTAATCCACATCATGAATGGCATTTGGATCAAATGAATTTGATGCGAATGTCGAGGGCTTTAAGAGAGCATCAATTTCCTCCTTGAATGAGGAACAAACTTCTTTCAACATGGCGGTTTTGAGGTCCACAAACACTGAAAGAATGTCGGCCGCGGTTAAGGTGGCACTTGGATTAATGGAGGCGATGGGAGCATCGACCGAAGCAGCTAGTGCATCGGTCGCGGCGGGGGTATAGCTTTTGACCATCCCGTGCAAGTGGTGCGACACCTCCCTCATTCCCTAGATCAACCATATCCTCTAAGGTTGTAAAAACTTATATTAGAGAACGAGGCTTCGGTACCAATTGAAAGGATCGGTACGGTCGACTAGATGGGGGGTGAATTGGAGACTACAAATTTTAATGTTTCTTGTCAAATTTAAGGTTTAGCGGATAAATAGGTTTCACTAGATATGCAACTAGGTGAACACAACCTATATGACAAGCAAGCTTAAAGCTAAATATGCTAGGCAATAAACTAATTTGCAAAGTAAAGTGCGGGAAATGATTAACCACAAGTGAGACGAGGACGCGGATTTTATCCCGAAGTTCACTCTTCCTTCTAGAAGATCTACTCTCCATTTAGAGCAGTGTCGGAGCCAAAGCTTGCGGAACGCCACCGAAGGCTCGTAATCTCTATCGAGTCACCCCCAACGGATGAGCCTCGAATCGCTCGGGGTTGGTCTTGAAGGCAACCACCACACCTTTACAAACTTCTCCAGAGCACACCACAAGCAAGGAAGCTTCCGGAGGAACATCTAACTGCCTAGGAACCCAAGATCCAAGAGTAACAAGTAAATGGTGGATGAATATTGCGGGGAACGCGATTTGGTTTGGTCAAAGTGTAGATCGCGTCTTGCTCTCCCAATCCCGAAAGTTTCAGCAAGTTTGGGTGGAGGGGTTGAGAGTATTGAGCAAAATGAGATGTAGCAATGGTGGAGCTCAACAAGATATTAGGGTTTGAGATGGAGGAAGAAGAAGGTTTTTTTAGTGTTCTTGGCTGGGTGACCGTTTCTACCCATTGGACCCCGTGTGCACAGGCTAAGTCAGCCCCATGTGCACGGGGTACCCAAGAAGATATGCAACACCCCGTGCGCACGGGGGTCAAAAGACCCCGTGAGCACGGGGTACCCTCGGAGTTACGCACCCCCCCTGCGCATGGCGGTTGAAAGACCCTGTGCACATGGGGTACCCAGAAAGTTCCTGACTACCCCGTGCGCACGGGGGTCGACCCCGTGCGCACGGGGGTCAACTCCGTGCACACGGGGTATCCAGAAACTTCAGTTGTAACTTCTTGGATACCACAGCTAGCACACAAGTGAAAATATGGTGGTAGGAGTGGGAAGGCTTGTGTATATGGTTTTGACGATGGCATTCCCACACGACATAAATCCATAATGACCCCTCTTAGTACTGTGCTTTTTCCTACGACTCAAATGGAACCCAAAGAAAACCTTTGAGTCACCGGTAAACCACGCCTTTGATATTTTTGAATTGGGGGTCGCACACTTCAATCAATGATAACATCGAACCAATATCTTGAGATAAACCATAGCAATTGATATTAGTTCCACTAAGGACATTTTTATCACACCAAAATATAATATAAGTGACACTTGCACTTACACATAAGTCGTTACAAATTTATTTCAAGACACATAGAAAACATACCCTAGCTTTTCAAGGAGATGTATCCATTGTTGATCATCCAATCCATACTCGAGTGGTTGTTTAAATTTGTGAGAGTCCAATGGGCCCATCCAAATGTTGCCTTCCCATATACATCCATCTCTGCATTTGCAAACATCTCGTACTCTTTCTTCACTGCATTGGGCACCTTCCACTTAGCCACCCATTCTCCCACGGAAAATATGTCATCCATGCCACATGAAATGCATGAACCGATTATTGGCAACGGATTGCCGTCACCAATAATGATCTTAGGTGAAAAATTGGCTCCATAGGTCACGATTTGGCCCGTCACCAAAACTGGCCGTCAATGACAAGATTAAGTTCGTCACCTAAGATGCGAACTTGCGTGACGAAAAAGTGGCATCGTCAAAAAATTATTTTCTGTGACGACGCTTTAGTGACGGTGGGGTTGACGGCCGAAAAACGTGACCAGGCCTGGTGACGATAATTTTTTACGTGACACAAGTGAACCATCATAAAATAGTCCACATTTTGTAGTGAGCTAACCAGGATATTTTTTATGATGAAACTAAGCTTCACCTAATGGCGAAGCATGCATGGCTGCACACCAGACAAGACAAACAAAAAGAAGTAGAACTACCTCGGTATATTGTGGCCAGAAGCATGATTTACTCAATACTAGGCCTCGTGATTTATAAGCGAGCTTCTTGTTTAAATAAAATCAAATTATGAGTGAAGTCCCATTTTATATTTCCATGTGAGCTATGTTATTTAATGAATGTGCATCTTTAGTTGATACTGTTATTTTAGCTTAGCCAGGAGTTGAGATGTCTCCACTATCTCTACTCAATGTTGTTTTTGTGTCGTATCACCTAGCTGGTATATTGTTAAGGTATAAATTAACAGAACAAAAATCACACTCATTTTTGGTTTTTTAATTAAAAAATTAGATGCTTACTCTGAACAATATTTCTTTAAAATATTTTTTGTCATCAACTTATACTACCTTTCATAAACTTTCTCATGTTTTTAAACATCAAATTAATTATTGTTCCCACAGCAACGCACGGGGTATCAACTAGTTATCATAGACTCCCATATTGAATTACATGCACCAAACGGTTCACCCAAGCCTAAGCTCATGGAGAAAAGGGGATATATATTTATACACATGAGACATGTGTTGCAAATGGCCAAATACTACAATTTTATTCAACTCGAATCATTTTTCTAGAGATGTATCCATTGTTCTAGAATTTAGTTTCATGAGTCGTTATAGACTTATTTCAAGAGACATGAGTAACGACACATAGCAAACATATCCTAGTTTTTCAAGGAGATGTATCCATTCTTGATCATCCACTCCATACTCCAGTGGTTGTTCACATTCTTGAGATTCCAGTAGGCCCACCCAAACGTTGCCTTCCCATACACATCCATATGTGCATTTGCAAGCATTTGGAACTCCTCCTTCATTGCATTGCGAACCTGACACTCAAACACCCATTCACCTGTGGAGAACATGCCATACATGGCACATCAAATACTTTCACTAAATTCTTGTAGAAATGGGGACAAAAAATATACATGCTCCAAAACCAAAAGGGGCCAAAATATTAGTTACACTCACCTACAAAGCTGAGAGGACCATTTTGTTTCGTCACAGTGCTGAGAGCGCTTGAGTAGTTGGTCTTGATAAAATCAATGTTCTGCTGAACGGTGAAACTATCAAACATGTTGTTGAACAACACGTAGTAATGCACATAGATGACAGATCGGGGTAACCCGCCGGCGAGCCCGAGGATCTTTGTTGGGTCCGGGGATGACAAACAGTTGGACATGATCACGTGGGCCTCCGACGAGTACTTCCTGACGGCGTTGTACCCATCGCGATGATACGTTTCCAGGCTCTCCAGAGACACCCCGGGCGCCAGCGGCTCGTTCATCAGCTCAATAGAGAGGAGGCTTGGACATTTAGCGTACCTGGATGCAAGGAAATCTATCACTTGCACGGTTTCTATGTTGTTAGCATCGGTGGTGCCCCAGTCTTGTGAACCATCCTTGTAGGAACTATGCTCAAAGGGGTTTTGCAACCCAGGAGCTGCGTGTAGGTCAATGATGACGCCTAGATTGTACTTCCTGTTTACGCACATAAATTGAGCATTTATAAAGCCAAATATGCCCTAAAATAATTAGATGTTTAAAAAAGGAGGATTAACCCCTGGCCAAAATGTAATTAGATAACAGAAGCTTTAGTTTGCTCAAGATGATGCCAAGATCAACCCCTGGCTTGAAATTTCTGGAAGTTGACCCGATCATTGGTTTCTACATTTAGCACCATTAGATTACAAGTTTCTGAAGGTTGCTTACTCCGCCCATATGAATGCCTTGTCCAACGTTTCAAGTGAACCTCCAACGTAGGGTGCAGGAGGCCTGGGGTCGTTAGCGATCCATCATCCCACTGGTATTCTCACTGCGATCAACCCGCTTTCGGAGATGAATCCGAAGTCATCTTCCACTATATATGTGCTCTAGTGTTTCTGCCAAACATGTAACATTCCAAAAAATTGACGTGCCAAGAATGATATGTATTCCTAACTTCGAGAGAGAGAAATGATACTTATTCCTAGTTTAGCTATGAACCCTGCCAACTTTGGGTATCTACCTTGTCAAGACAATAAAACCACACTTCTCGCAAAAATAGTAATAATAGAAACACACGATCAGTTAGATAATATAATACTAAGTTCTTGGCACAATGATCGCCACTAGGTGCCATGAATAGTTCCCACTTCGAGTTGGTTTTTTATGCAATAATTTCAAACTAGGCGTATCAAATCAGATTATCGGCACAATGATCGCCACTAGGACTCATTCTTGGTTTCCTCGTGCAAGTGGACTAATATATAATAACACAAGAGAATCAATGAGGAGGGAAACCACCGAGGACAGTGATCTCCGCATCATGCATGATAAGCATGCATAATCTACGAGTGTTGCTCACTGAGCAGTGGCCACAGTGATGTTAAATGTGTTATTTTACCCTGAGAATAGGTGTAGCTTTTGCCGTCCCATAGCCATTGCAGATTTGGTATTCCCCTTGGAGGCCAGAAACTCTGGTCACCGCGAACACCGACGGGTCGTCGTCGCCCCAGCTGGTGCTCTGGCCATAGTTCGTCGTCAACGAGCCATCTTTGTTTGCCTGCACGCCACCAACAGAATGTGACTAATAGTTTGGATTATGAAAGAAAATGAGATTTCTAATTACTTTTTTTTTGTGCTAGTCAAAACCCCTAGACAAGTCCCATCGCAAAAAAAAATTCCCTAGACAAGTCAACGTTGGAGGCTCAGGTTGAATAATGGAGTATTGGTTTTGAACGCACATGCATGCACCTTGCTGGCAGACACTTGTTGCCCAGTTGGCAAATAATACGAGTACTGCAGAGCAGACCAACATGCTAGTGGAAGTATTTCTTATTATCTTTACCTACAAGAAGAACCCGTTAGGCGCCATGATCCGCATCCTGTACTTGTCGTTGGGGCTGCGCACCAACTGGAAAGTCTCCGGCTGCCTCGGCACCACCCCCGTCGCAACCAGCGAGCCGTCGCTCTGGACGCTCACGAACTGGTTGCCGAACACTTTGAAATTGAATTTCACCTCGTTGACCCGCCACAGCTTGAAGGTCTCCCAGCCAGGCGGAGGAGCGAAGGGCAGCCGCCGCCGAGCCGGCCCTGGAGATGACGGCGGAGTCGGCCGAGGCACAGGCTGACGCGGCAGCCAGGGACCGAGCGGAAGCCGAGGCCGCAGAGAGGACGGCGGAGGCCCTGCATGGCCAGCCTCTGCAACTCGTCATCCCCCTCCGCTTCGTGCCCCCGGACGTCCCGGAGCCCCCGCCGGAGGAGATCGGCCACGACCAGCCGATGAAGGAGAGGGAGGGGGGCGACGTAGTCGTCCTGGAGGGAGAAGTGGTGCCGCCTCCGTTGGCCGGGACCGGCCATGGCGGCCAGCCCAAGGTGCCGCCTGAGCAGCCGACTGCACAAGCGGATCTTGTGGTCTTGTCGCCGACCCATCGGCGTGCTGCGAGGGCGGCTTCAGAGCCGGATCCGCAGAGGGCGGCCGGCTCCAGCTCGTTGTCGCATGAGCTGGAGTCGGCCACTGCTAGCTCGCCAGGGTGGACGCAGGGCGGTGGGACGGCCGCGCTGAACATGGCGGCGCAAGACGTCCACAACCGGCTTCAGGCTCAAGCCACCGCGCTGCAGCAGTGTACCCGAGAGTTTCTTGCGACACGAGCGGTCGTTCGGGTGAGTTCTTTTGTTCTTGAATTCTTTCCGTGGGGGCGCGTCAGCGCACCCACTGGGTGTAATCCCAGAGTTCCGAGTCGGCTGCTGAGCAGGAGGCTTGGAACTTCTTCGAAGACTTTGTTTTACTGATTTGCTCTCGCTTGCTTCTTCGTCCCGTTTGCAGGATTATCACAACCTCCACGCCTCTACCTTTAACTCCCAAGTCCAGGAGGCAGACAAAAGGGCCGCTGATCTGTCGAACAGCCGGCGTGAGTGTCTTTGACTTTTTATCTCATGTGGGGGCGCGTCAGCGCACCCACTGGGTGTAGTCCCTGAGATTTGGGCCGACTGCTGAGCAGTTGGGTCGGATCTTTCTTGCCGACTTCTTTCTTAATTTCTTCTTCCCATACTGGCAGGAGCCAACGCCGACTTGAGGTAGCAGCTGGGTGTGGCCCAGACAGCCCTTCGGACCAAGGAGGGCGAGCTCAGTGCCTTGGCTCAGGAGCGTGACCGCCTGGCCAAGAGATTAGCCGACCAGGAGGAAAGCCACAAGTCCCTGAAGGCGGCCCAGGACAACGATGCCGCCCTCAAAGCCGAATACAAGACCGAGGAGGCGTGCTGGGCGGAGGGAAGGCAAGCTCTGAGCGAAGGCTACGGCCGTGTCGAGGAATTGGTTGATGGTAGGCCTTCTTCTTCACCTCTTTCTTGTCCTTGCAAGTCAGTTTATCTCCTGACTTGCTCTGTTTCTTCTTCTTTGTGAAGAGTACTTTCCTGGGCATTCTGTCGCCGCCAACCAAGCCATTGAAGCCCACCGAGAGGCCCGTTGGCAGGCTGGGGTTGAGATCGCGCCGGATACCGATCGGTCGCTTGAGCAGCAGCTTCTGGCGATCGAGGCCCGCCTCCAGCCGGCCTACCGCATGCTCCGCCGGCTTCAGCGTGCCGGGGCACAGGTGCTGGCCGCCCTTTGGCCTGGCGAAGTAATTCCTCGCACCCCAGCCGCACTGCCGACTGGCTGGAGGTAGCCGTCGGCCGCCTTGAGGACTGGAAGGCTTCAGCAGCTCGATCTGGCGCTCGACGGGCGCTAGAGTTTGTCCGGGCTTGGTACCCTAGGCTGAACTTGGATCAGCTGCGCACCTGGCGGCAGGAGGCCGACGAGGAGCTGGAGGCGGTGTGGCCGGCTATCATCCAGTGTGCTTCGGCGATCGCCGACTTCATCGAAACCAGCGCCTTTGCTCCTGAGGTGAACGAGGACGGTGTCGCGCAGCCGGAGGAATGGTTTGGGCTGAACCCGGCCGATGGTGAAGACTCGGCGGAGGAGATTGATTCCAGCGACGAGGGCGAAGAGGAGGAGGAGGAAGACGGAGAAGATGCTGTGCCGGATGTCGGAGCAGCCGGCCAGCCTCAGCCTGACCGTGCCTCCAGCAACGAGGCGCGCGCGAATGCTCCGCCTGCCATCGGCAACGATCGGGCCGAGACTCGCCAGCCGGCCACTCCTCCAGCCGACACTGCCATCTCCACCGTTCTTCCTGAAGCTCCGGGCGCTCCCTTGGCCTGATTCACCATTTTACTTTCCTGCTAGTCACTCTTTGAACAGACTTGTTATTTTTGCGCAATTCCACCCACTGGGGGTGTATTCAAACTTCGTTGAATGCCAGCCTTTCGAAGGCTTTGGGTATAAATATTATTATGCACGTGCTTGGCTTCCATTCCTACTTGCTTTTTATCTTTTTGCTTTTTTCCTTTGCCGCCTTCCCTTGGTTGCCGCCTTCCCAGCCGGACAGCTGCTCTGCAGTCTGCGGCCGGGTAAGGAATTCAGCCGTCTGGGAAGGCAAGGGCTCAAGCTTTCTTAGATTGTGGCAGGGTAGGAAAGGAAGCCGGCTAGCTAACTGCTTCGACAGCCGGTTGGCGAGGGGGGAAGCCGACTTGTGTTATGTAAGTTCGTTAGTCCTTAGCCGTTTTTCATGTGGGCATCCTTTCCGCCTTTAGCCCTTGCTAGTCGGGCAGCTGATTCTTCGAGTTGTGACTCTCGCAAGAGAGGGCTTGGGTGCCGACACATTACTTGTCTGACTGTAGGTAGAACTTGGACATAACTCAAGGCGGCAAGTCGCCGGGCCGACTAGTCGAACCCGGTGCCGGACGGAGGAAGTAAATGCAGTGGGGTAACCATGGGTGTAAAACCCGGCATACATAGATAAAATAGGGTAGTCCCCTAGAACTCCTCGGGGGGCCTGTTGTCTCATACTTAATACAAAAGGTAGCATGATACATATTGCATTTCAACTGTAAAATCTTCGATGAAGATTGGCGTTCCACGGGCGCTCCGACTCCTTGCCAGAGTCGTCTCTCTTGTGTGCCTTCGGCTTCTGCGCGTCGATTAGGTAATAGGAGTCGTTTCCCAGAGCCCGGCTGATGACGAAGGGGCCTTTCCAAGGGGCCGAGAGCTTGTGCTGGCCGGCTGTTCGCTGAATCAGCCAGAGCACAAGGTCTCTCTCTTGGAAAGCTCTTGGCTTCACCCTCCGATAGTGGTAATGGCGTAGTCCTTGCTGGTAGATGGCAGATCAGCTGAGGGCTAACAGCCGGCTTTCTTCCAGCAAGTCGACACCGTCTTCTCTTGCTTCCTTGGCCTCCGCCTTCGTGTACATGGTGACCCGAGGTGAGTCGAACTCGATGTCAGTTGGGATGACAGCCTCAGCACCATATACAAGGAAGAAGGGGGTGAAGCCGGTTGACTTGTTTGGTGTAGTGCACAGACTCTAGAGGACGGCCGGTAGCTCGTCGAGCCAGCAGCCGGCCGAACGCTCTAGTGGCACGACCAGTCGGGGCTTGATACCGGAGAGGATGAGGCCGTTTGCTCGCTCGACTTGGCCGTTTGACTGCGGGTGGGCAACGGACGCTAAGTCCAGTTGGATGCCTTGTGTCGCGTAGAAACGTGTCAATGCTCCCTTGGCAAAATTCGTGTCGTTGTCGGTGATGATGCTGTGTGGTACGCCATACCGGGTTGTAATGTCTGCAATGAATGTCACGGCAGTCGGCCCATTCAGTTTCTTGATCGGCTTTGCTTCAATCCACTTCGTAAATTTGTCTATGGCGACAAGCAGACGTGTCATGCCGCCACACGCCGTCTTGAATGGTCCGACCATGTCCAGCCCCCAGACGGCAAAGGGCCAAGTGATGGGGATGGTCTTGAGTGCAGAAGCTGATAGGTGTTGCTTGGAGCCAAAGACTTGGCACCCTTTGCAATGTTTGACTAGTTCCTTGGCATCCTCCAAAGCAGTCGGCCAGAAGAATCCATGGCGGAAGGCTTTGGCGACGAGCGCCCTAGAGGCGGCATGGTGGCCGCATTCGCCTTGGTGGATCTCTTCGAGGATTGCTCTGCCCTTCACTTGCTCGACGCAGTGCTGGAAGACTCCGGTAGCACTGCGCCTAACTAGCTATTGATTCATTATTGTGTAAGCTCCGGCTCGGCGTTGGACTTGTCTTGCCGAGATCTCGTCAGTCGGTAGCTCTATATTTACCAGAAAACAGAGGATGGCTGAGCCCAGGATGGAGTTGTGATTTCTTCGACTGCCAAGAGGGCTATTGCAACCAGGGTGAGCGGGCTGGGTTGTGAGGAGCTGGAGTCGGCCTCCGCCTGATGTGTTGCTACAGTCCCCGGGCCGGATTCGACTATGGCAGTCCCCGAGCCGGCTACCGAAGTCCCCGGGCCGCCTGCCTGGTCCCCGAAGTCGGATCTGACTGCGTTGGGGTCAGGCGGCACGAAGATGGAACTGGATTCTGGAGACGGCTTGACAGATGGCTTGAGGAGGCGTTGGAGGGCAACGCCGGTTGGTATAGCTTGCCGGGTGGAGCCTATTCGTGCCAGGGCATCTGCTTGCTCGTTGTCGGCTCGTGGCACGTGAAGGAACTCGCACCCCTCGAAATATCCACTGAGCTAATGGACGAGGAAACGGTAGCTTGCCATGTTTGCGTCCTTGGCATCCCAGTCGCCGGATGATTGCTGAACCACTAAGTCCGAGTCGCCATAACACAGGATCCGGCGGATGCCGAGTTCCTTGGCTAGCCGGAGTCCGTGTATGAGCGCTTCGTACTCGGCCACATTGTTGGAGGCGGCAAAGTGGATTTGCAATGTGTATCAGAGTTTGTCGCCCTTGGGAGAGGTGAGGACGATGCCGGCTCCCAAGCCGGTGCGCATCTTGGATCCGTCAAAATGCATCCGCCAATGAGTGGAGTCGGGGGCCGGTGGCAGGTACTGGGTCTCGGACCAGTCGATGAGGAAGTCGGCTAGTGCTTGGGACTTGATGGTGGTGCGGGGCTGATAGTAGATTGTGTATGGAGCCAGCGCAATGGCCCATTTCGCCACTCGGCCGGATGCGTCCCGACTGCCTATGATCTCGGCAAGCGGGGCAGTGCATATGACCGTGATGGGATGCTCTTGAAAGTAGGGCTTGAGTTTCTTGGAGGCAAAGTACACACCATAGCACATTTTCTGATAGTGCGGGTAGTTCTGTTTTGAGGTGGATAATACTTCGCTCAAATAATATACCGGCCTCTGGACTAGCTGAGCTCGGCCTTCTTTTGGGCGCTGAACCACAATGACTGTGCTGACCCCCAGGCTGGTGGCGGCGATGTAGAGGAGCATGGGCTCCTTCTCAGTTGGGGCCGCCAAGACAGGCAGTGTGGACAGCATCTTTTTCAGTTCGTGGAAAGCTTGATCTGCCTGGTCATTCCACTCAAAGTGAGTGGACTTCTTCATAAGACGGTAGAGGGGGAGATCCTTCTCTCCGAGCCGGCTCATAAGACATCCAAAAATTCACCGGATGCCTGGTTTTCAAGCGATCAGCCGGGTTTAGCTTTATCTGGTGGTAGCCGGAATAAGCATCCAAGAAACTCGACAGTTCGCATCCAGCTGTGGAGTCTATCACTTGGTCAATCCTTGGTAGGGCGAACGGATCTTTAGGGCAGGCTTTGTTGAGGCTGGTGTAGTCGACGCACATGCGCCACTGCTTGTTTTTCTTCAACACGAGGACCGGGTTGGCAAGCCATTCTGGAAAGAACACTTCCATAATGAAGTCGGTTGCCAGAAGCCGGGCTATTTCTTCTCTGACTACTCTTCTCTTCTCTTCTGACAGGCGGAGCAAGGGCTCCCTGACCGGCTTTGCGTCATATCGGACGTGTAGCTTGTGCTCGGCGAAATCCGTCGGGACACCCGGCATGTCTTTGGGAGACCATGCAAAGACGTCCCGATTCTCATGGAGGAAATCGACGAGCTCGCCTTCCTATTTGCTGTCAAGGCCTGTGCCTATGACAGCGTGCCTCTCCGGGTGCTCTGGGTCCAGGGGTATCTTCTTTGTCTCCTTGGCCGGCTGGAAAGAACCTTGAGCTTCACATTCTTTGGGGTCAGGAGACAAGGTCGGCTGCTTGCCAGCCAAGGTCTCAACTTGATCCAGCATCTTCTTCTCTTCGGCGATCACGACAGACTCGGCCAGCCGGCTGCTGGATGCTGCACACTCAGAAGACTTCTTGTAGTCTCCGGCTATGGTGATAATGCCCTTGGAACTCGGCATCTTCATCTTGAGGTAGGCGTAGTGGGGCACATCCATAAACTTGGCCAACGCTGGTCGGCCAAGAAATGCGTGGTATGGGCTCTCCAAATCCACTACCTCGAACCATATTGCCTCTCGGCGGAAATAATCCTTGTCCCCAAAGAGGACATCTATCTTGATCTTGCCGATTGGTGAGCAGGACAGGCCGGGTACGATGCCATGGAACACAATCCGGCTTGGCATGAGTTGCTTTGGCTTGATGTTGAGCTTCTCCATTGTATCTCGGTATAGTATGTTGATACTTCTCCCGCCGTCTATCAGCACACGGGAGAAACGAGCGGCGCGCCTCTTCGTCGCCAGGGTGGGGGTCCAAAATAAGGGCATAGGAGCCAGGAGACGGCATCACCTCTGGGTGGTCGTCCCGGCTCCAGCCGATGGGCTTCTCTGACCAGTGCATAAACTTAGGGTTGCTGGAGGCGACTGCGTTGACTTCTTGGTGTTATCGGCGTCGACTTCGCCGATCTTCTGGCTGGCTCGTGAAGACGACGTAGGCGGCATGCTTGTCAGGGAACTTGTCATGGACGGCTCCGACTGCTGGCCGAGCGGCCGGCTGCTGGGGGGCAGGAGGCGGCTGGCCCGTAGGCGGAGGTGGCAACAACCCCTCGCCCTTGGAAATTCGGGAGAGCCAATGGCACTTCCGGGTTGTATGGTTGGACGGCTTTGCGCCGCTGTGGAACTTGCAGGGGGCGTCGAGAGTTTGTTCGTAGCAGAAAGCCGGCTGCGAAGCCGGCCTGCCGCCCTTCTGCTTCTTAGGCGCGGGCCGCCCCTCAGGTTGTTCGTCTTCGACGGTGGCTACTTGCCGACTAGCGGAAGTCGGCATCGGAGTCTTGCGCTTGTTGTCGTTCTGGTACGGGCGCCGAGTGGAATCTCCAGCCGGCGTCTTGGGAGCCGGCGCAAGCACCTTCCCGGAAGCATCGACTCGAAGCTCGGCCTTCATGGAGGAGTCAGCCATGGCGTATTTGTCCGCGATGATCAGCAGCTCGTCAAGGGTAGTCAGCTCATCGCAGAGGAGTCAGTGCTTGAGGAGGGTGCCTTCTCGGCACCCGGCCGTGAAGTACTCTATTGCTTGAACCTCGTGCACCCCTTCGCAGCAATTTCTGAGCTCGGCCCAACGTGTAAGGAAGTCACGAGTCGACTCGCTGGGTCCTTGCACGCACAAGGAGAGCTGAGCGGCTTGTGAGCCCGCTTGTAGGTGCTCGTGAAGTTGCGGATGAAGGCTTCCGTGAAGTCGAGCCAGCTGTTGATGCTATAAGGCTTGAGGCTGTTGAGCCAGGTGCGTGCCGTGCCTTGGAGCATCAGGGGGACATATTTCACAGCAACGCGTCGGTTGCCGTTTGCTACGCAAACCACGGTGGAGTAGTCGATCAACCAGTCCTCCGGCTTCACGGAGCCGTTGTACTTGGGCGTGTCTCTTGGGAGCGAGAACCCTTTGGGAAAGGGCTCGTCGCGGATGCGGGGGCCGAAACAAAGCGGGCCGACATCATCTTCTTCTTCCAGGGCCAAGGATTGAGCAAGGCGGTCGATCCGATGGCGGGCATCGTTCTCGCCGACTCCTTCGCGGCGACCAAGTCAGTCGCTGAGAGTCGGATGCTCGATAGGCGGCGGGGTGGGATATCTTTCCCCACGAGGCGGAGGAGGAGGCGGGTCACCTCGTCTCTCCACACCTCGGGGACGGCCTTCTGCGTCGCGCTCGATGGTGGTTCGTGTCCGGCTGTGGCTGGCAGCCGGCTCCTTCTCTTGTCTTACACGGGCGCCACCCACGGTCGGCGTACGCGACGTCGCGCCGTGCTCT
>NC_041389.1:82569907-82583631 GCF_002162155.2 Triticum dicoccoides
CTTCGTGCCGCGCTGCGGCCGCGTCGATCAGCTGCTGGATGCATCTGGTGATGTAGGGGAGCTCGTCGGCCCCCAGTCCGTTTAGTTCGTCAATGATCGACTTGGCAGCGTGTAGATTCTCGAGGGGCGTGGCGTAGACCGGGCGGTCCGCCCCAAGCATGCTGGCGATGGCCGCGCCGCGTTTCTTGACGATGCCGACTCGGCTTGGCCCTTCTGGAGGTGGCGTGCCGAAGGCGGCGCGGTCGACTTCGCGCTGGTGGGCTTCCGTGAGGCGTCTCATGGTGTTTATCTTCTGGCCCTCCGCGACGAGGGCAAGGCGGCGAGCCTCCAGTGCCTCGGCGTCGGCGTCGGCCGGGATGGCGACGGACAAATCCTGCAGCACTACTTGTAGGGCGTCGTGGGTGTTCTCGCCGGAGGCAGCTCCGTGGCTGATGACCAGCACCTCGGTGACGGTGCTGCCGCCACTGTCGGCTCGCGGGAGAGGGTCGTCGAAAACGATCACGTCGGTGGGGAAGGCGTCGAGCGACTCCGTGTCGGAGTTGACAAGCATTGGGTCGGTGGAGCCGACTGACTCCAAGTCCGCGGTAGGCTCGCCGGAGACGTGGAGTTGGTCGAGGAGGCTGACGAGGCGGCTCTCGGGGCAGCCTGTGCCCGCGTCGGATGCGGGCTCGTCGGAGATGCGAGTCTCGCCAAGAAGATCGGCGAGGCAGCTCGCTGCGCAGGCGTCGTCGATGCTTTGCAACGCGTCGGGGCAAGCGCCATTGAGCGTGCCGGGCTGGCTACGCTCGCGGGGGAGAAAGAGGGTTCCCGTCCAGAACAGGTCTCCGGAATACGGTGCACCTAGCCCCATGGTGGGCGCCAAATGTCGGGTGGTAGATGCCACATATGCCAACGGATGGCTTATCATTGTGGGAGCCAGTAAGACATCGCCGGTGCCTGGAAACGGGATAAGGCGAAGACATGCACGCCGGCGGATCTTACCCAGGTTGGGGGCTCTCCATGGATATAATACCCCTACTCCTGCTCTGCGGGGTCTCCGCATGATCACTAGATCGATAAGAAGCTACAAGAGGCTCCTTGAGCTGTTCGGTGGTAGGAGGAAGAAGGGCAAGGCTAGCTCTCTCCTCTCCCTATGATAGTGTCTAAAACTCTCTGAGATCAACCCTTCGCATGGGTGTCCCGGGGGGTTTATATAGGCCTACCACCCGGGGGTTCAATAGTAATCCGGCTGGGTGCGGGCCCAGGCCGTCAGTGTCTACGACCGTCGGCTTCTAGGGCCCGCCAACTGGTGGGTCCCGCCGGCTGTCGGCCCGTTGGTCGACAGCCGGCCCCACCGCTTGGGGGATCTTGTCGGGGGCTGGTTACTATTGCCTTGCCTCTGATGACGAGGGCTTTGTCGAGGTAAGCATGGCTACAGTGCGCCGTCTTGCGGGCTCCCACTGTAGCCTTACCTCGTCTTGTTTGCTTAATGGTGCACGCGCCCCGAGGGTGGGAGCAAGCCGGCTATAGGAAGCCGCCCCGGCCTTAGGCCGGCTGGGGGAAGTTGGGCGGCCTTCGGATGTCTCTCTAACCGAAGGGGCCCGCCGCCTGCGGGCCGTACTAGCAACCCATCGTGGATGGCGTCATGATCCGCATGACAACAGTGCCTCGCCAGACGGGGGATGGCTGCCCCGTACGGCATACTGTAGCCATGCATGCTCCGGGATTAGGGGGTAGCAGGGTTCGCTGTATCCACGCCCCATCCCGTCACCGTTATGGGGGGTGGATTTTAGGATGCGGCCTTCGGCCGCTTGCTCCTTGGAGTCGGTCCTTCGTGGGCCGGCTTCTTGGAGTCGGTCCTTCATGGGCCAACTTCCTGGAGTTGGCCCGATCGCGGCGTCTTCCAAAGGTTGTTTATCGTCGGGCCGCCTTCCGCCAGCCGGCCTAGGTGATAGCCGGCCGGAAGAAGGCGGCCCCGTGTCTTAGGTGCTTCAAGGCCTGGTCGGCACATTGTTTTTTCTGAGGGACAAAGGGAGCCGGTTAGGCTAACCGTGGTCATTTACTCCGACAGTCATGATGGCCACCACAGGCAGCTTATTGATTACATATGCAATGAGTCCATAGATGTGGTAGAAATCCAAGAAACAATGCGCACCAAATTCTCTCTCGTGGAACTTGAGCGCCTTAGCAGACATCTATTCGCTTGGCACTGGCTTCCATCTAGTGGAGTGATAGGTCACTCCGATGGCATCCTTTTAGGTGTGAAGGATGCCACCTTGAAGGTGGGCTCCATGGATCGTGGATCGCACTTTGTTAGCATGGAGGTCTGGGAATGCGATATGAATTTCAAGTGGGAGATCATCGTGGTGTATGGCCCTGCTGATCATAGTCGCTCAGCCGCGCTCTTGGCCGAACTTCATGCCAAGATCTCTTCAGCGGCCCTTCCGGTGGTTGTAGGGGGAGACTTCAATCTCCTTCGCTCTGCCGAGGAAAAAAGCAACTCGCAAGTTGATCTTGCAGAGATTCGTCATTTTAACGACTGGGTTGCGGACCTAGGTCACCTTGAGCTAGACAGGGTCGGGGCGAGATTTACCTGGACCAATAGATAGGTTTCCCCGACCCATAGTGTGCTAGATCATGTGTTTGACTCCCCCGACTGGGAGCTTCGGTTCCCTTTGGCCTCCCTCCAGGCTATTACTCGCATTGAGTCCGACCACATCCCCCTTCTCTCATCATCTAGGGATGAGAGACCGCATCCCCCTCCACGGTTCCGTTTCAAACTTTCTGGCTCTGGCAACCAGGCTTTGTGGCAGCCGTCTAGGCTCACTGGGTCTCGGCGTTAGCCGAGCCCCATAGGCAGATGTCGATCCTGGACGAATGGCACCACCTATACAAGCGATCCCGACAGTTCATGAAGGGATGGGAGGCTAATATCAGGAGGGATCTTTGGATCCAGAAGGCCTCCCTCCTTGAGGAGATCCAGGCCCTTGACCTCTGTGCAGATATTGCTGGGATCTCTGCGGAGGAATGGGCTCATAGATACAGTTTGGAGGACTCTCTCATGGAGATCTACTCCAAGGAGGAATAATATTGGCGCCAACGTGGTTCTATGAACTGGGTGCTGTTTGGGGATGCCAACACTGCCTACTTCCAGGCCATCGCCAATGGTCATAGGCGTCGCTGCTCCATTCCCCTTTTATGGGAAGGAGGTCAGCTGTTTCAAGAACCTCGGGCTATTCTCCTACTGGTCGACAACTTTTACAAGTCGTTATTTCGGGGGCGCCCTTAGAGTGGTATCGCTCTTGCTGACCACATCTGGCCGCTGGACCAACAGGTTTCCCCCGCGGAAAATGTGGCCTTGCTCGCCCTTTGGATGCCGCTAAAGTGGAGGCTTTTGTCAAAGCCATGAACCCAGCCTCGGCCCAAGGCCCCGATGGACTGCCAGTCCATTTTTTCAGGCCTTCTGGCCGATGGTCAAGGAGATCATCCTTGACCTTTTCCATGAGTTCTCTAGGGGAACATTAGACTTGTGCCGGCTTAACTATGGGATCATATCTTTGATTCCCAAGGTGCCGGGTGCGGCGGACATTAGGCAGTTCCACCCTATCATAGTCCTCAGTGTGATATTTCAGATTTTGGCGAAGGGGTACGCCACTAGGGCGGCCCTAATCACCCCCGGATCCATCACTCGAACCAGTCGGCCTTCATGAAAGGCACGTATATTTTGGATGGGATCCTCATTCTCCATGAGGTTATCCGTGAGGTGAAGAGCAAGCATCTCCATGTTGTGTTCTTCAAGATCGACTTCCACAAAGCTTATGGCACCGTCCGTTGGTCCTTCCTCCGGGAGGTGTTGCTCAAGCATGGATTTGATCCCCACTGGTTGACTGAGTGATGCAGTTAGTGACGAGTGGTCGGACGGCTGTTAACATAAATGGGAGGCCGGGCCATACTTCAAGACTGGCCAAGGGGTGTGACAGAGAGACCCGATATCCCCATTCTCTTCAACCTTGTGGTTGATGCCCTCGCTTCGATCCATGATTTGGCCAAGCGCACCGGCCACATTAGGGGGATTTTCCCCCAGCTTGTGGTCAATGGAGGTCTGACACACCTCCAATATGCTGATGACACCATTATGATGGAGGAAGGCTCGGATGAGGATATTCAGAACCTTAAGTTCCTCCTCATCTGCTTTCAGGAAATGTCGGGCCTCAAAATTAACTTCGCTAAGAGTAAGGTGATGGTCCTGGGATATTCTCAGACGGAAGCTCAGCGAATCGCTAATTGCCTGAACTGTCGCTTGGGGTCCTTCCCGACGACTTACCTTGGCATGCCACTTAGTGACATGCGCCTATTGGAGAAGGACTTCCGTCCAATAATCACCAAGCTCCAACCTAGGATGGAGCCGTGGCAGGGGAGATGGCTAAAGCCGCTCGAGAGATTCTGATGAATTCCTCCCTTATTAGCATATTGATGTATGTCATGGGATTCTATACTTTACATGAATCCCTTCATCATGAGGTCACTAAACTCCTCTCCAGATTCTTCTGGGCAGGAGAGAACAATAAACAGAAGTACCACATGGTCAAATGGGCTGAGATCTGTAAGCCTAAGGACCAAGGAGGCCTTGGGGTTATTTCCTCCAAGCGGATGAATATTGCCCTTCTGTCCAAATGGCTTTGGCGGATCCAGACCGATGAGGGTGGCCTGTGGCTTGAGATTATCCGTGTGAAATACCTTCGCGGGCAACCACTAGTTTTTGCAAGTAGATCGAGCGGTCCCAGTTCTAGCAATCGGTGATCCGCTTGATGCCGGTCTTGCGCATTGGGACCTCTCCATTAAAGTTGGCACCGGATCATCCACCTTATTCTGGCTGGATAGATGGTCCGGGCCGTGCCCCTTTGTGGAATGCTTCTTTGCATTATTCTCGATCTGTGTCCGCCCACAGCTCTCCGTGGTTGTGGCCTTGGCTGACTTGGGTGCTATTGCCTTCCGCCGTACCTTCAGGGCGGTGGAGCTCGAGCAATGGGATGAATTGCTCAAGTGTATTGCCCTCCACTCCCCCTCCCTTGAACCCGACTCGCTATCTTGGCATCTCGAGCCAAGTGGTAGATTCTCGACTAGATCCCTATAACAGGCGATTGTTCCCACCCCTGGTCCGGTGGAGCTCTCAGTGCTCTAGGAGATCTAACTCCCCCTGAAAATCTGCATATTTCTCTGGCAATGGGTCCGAGGTCGCCTGCCCTCAGGCACGGAAGTACGAAAACATAATGGCCCTGGGGATGGACTCTACCCCATTTGTTTGCTACCTGAAGACTGCAACCACATCTTCTTCCGATGCCCTGCGATGCAGTTCCTATGGAGTTGCTTCCGGGAGGTGGTTGGTGGTAATTGGTGCCATGACAACCTCCCGGATTTGTTTTGGGAGGTCCTTAGGCTCCCTGGTGCTAGTCGCGCCCCCATTTGGGTGGCTTTGGTTACCCTTGCCTGGTCCCTTTGGTGTACCCGTAATAAACTAGTCATCGATCGCGTAATTCCGCTTCATGTGACTAATGTGATCTATAAAATGTGTGGCTTCTTACAGAACTGGAGACCGCTTAGCAAGCAGCACGACCGAGATGTCATCTACAATATCATTGCGGGTCTTTGTTCCTCGGCATCGGCCTTCGCTCCACCACCGCCACCACCGCCACCGCCTCCCGAGCCGGATTAGTTCTCCTTTTTTAGCTTTCTTTGGGGCTTGTCTTGCTGTGCCCCCAGCATGACTCTTTGACTTATTGTACTTTATACTGTTGTGTTTGATGCTTGGTTCATTGCTTTATATAATATAAAGCGGGGGGGAACCCTTTTTCGTAAACTATGGAGGGGGGCACCGCACACGGCTTGGAACAATTGGTGTGTTCTCTAGGGGCGCCCCCTGTAAATAAATGACGAAGAGAGAGGAGGCCGGCCTAGGCGCACCCCAAGTCGGAAGGAGTCCCACTTAGACTCCTAGTTGGATTCGGCCCCCCTTTCCTTCTACCGAAAGGGGGGAGGGGGAAGGAAAGGGAGTACGAGAAGGAAAGGTGGGTGGCACCCCCTTCCCTAGTCCAATTCGACCTCCTCCCTTGTGGGGGTGCACCAGCCCCTTGTGGTCTGGTTAGCCTCCTCCTATGGCCCATATGGCCCATATCTATCCCCGGGGGGTTCCGTAACCCCGCCGGTACTCCGGTATGTACCCGATATACTCCGGAACCCTTCCAGTGTCCAAATACTACCTTCCAATATATCAATCTTTACCTCTCAGCCATTCAGAGACTCCTCGTCATGTCCGTGATCTCATCCAGGACTCCGAGCAACCTTCAGTTTGCAAAACACATAACTCATATAATACATATCATCATCGAACGTTAATCATGCGAACCCTACGGGTTCGGGAACTATGTAGACATGACCGACACACCTCTCCAATCAATAACCAATAGCGGAACCTGGATGCTCATATTGGTTCCCACATATTCTATGAAGATCTTTATCGGTCGAACCGCAATGTCAACATACGTTATTCCCTTTGTCATCAGTATATTACATGCCCGATATTCGATCGTCGGTATCTTCATACCCAGTTCAATCTCATTACCGACAAGTCCCTCTACTCGTTTCGTGATGCATTATCCCGCAACTAACTCATTAGTCACATTGCTTGCAAGGCTTCATATGATGTTCAATACTGAGAGGGCCCAGAGATACCTCTCTAATACTAGGAGTGACAAATCCTAATCTCGATATGTGCCAACCCAACAAACACCTTCGGAGATACTTGTAGAGTATCTTTATAATCACCCAGTTACACAGTGATGTTTGATAGCACATAAGGCGTTCGTCCGGTGTCCGGGAGTTGCATAATCTTATAGTCGGAGGAATATGTATTCGACATGAAGAAAGCAGTTGCAATAAAACTGAATGATCATTATGCTAAGCTAACGGATGGGTGTTGTCTATCACATCATTCTCCTAATGATGTGATCCCGTTCATCAAATGACAACACTTCTCCATGGCTAGGAAACTTAACCATCTTTGATCAATGAGCTAGTCAAGTAGAGGCATACTAGGGACACGATGTTTTGTCTATGTATTCACACATGTATCAAGTTTCCGGTTAATACAATTCTTGCATGAATAATAAACATTTATCATGATATAAGGAAATATAAAATAACAACTTTATTATTGCCTATAGGGCATATTTCCTTCAGTCTCCCACTTGCACTTGAGTCAATAATCTAGTTCACATCACCACGTGGTTTAACACCAATAGTTCACCTCTATATGTGATTAACACTCATAGTTCACATTGCCATGTGACCAACAACCAAAAGGTTTACTAGAGTCAATAATCTAGTTCACATCGCCATGTGACCAACAACCAAAAGGTTTACTAAGGTGTGATCATGTTTTGCTTGTGAGAGAAGTTATAGTCAGCGGGTCTGCCATATTTAGAGCCGTATGTATTTTGCAAATTTTCTATGTCTACAATGCTCTGCTCGGAGCTACTCTAGCTAATTGCTCCCACTTTCAATATGTATCCAGATTGAGACTCAAAATCATCCGGATCGGTGTAAAAGCTTCCATCAACGTAACTCTTTACGACGAACTCTTTATCACCTCCATAATCGAGAAATATTTCCTTAGTCCTCTTAGGTAACTAAGGATAACTTTGACCGATGTCCAGTGATCCACTCCTGGATCACTATTGTACCCCCATGCGAAACTCATGATAAGGTACACAATAGGTCTGGTACACAACATAGCATACTTTATATAACCTATGGCTGAGGCATATGGAATGACTTTCATTCTCTTTCTATTTTCTGATGTGGTTGGGTTTTGAGTCTTACTCAACTTTACACCGTGCAACACAGGCAAGAACTCCTTCTTTGAGTGTTCCATTTTGAACTTCTTCAAAAACTTGTCAAGGTATGTACTCATTGAAAAATCTTATCAAGCGTATTGATCTATCTCTATAGATCTTGATGCCCAATATGTAAGCAGCTTCACCGAGGTCTTTCTTTGAAAAACTCCTTTCAAACTCTCCTTTATGCTTTCCAGAAAATTCTACATCATTTTCGATCAACAATATATCATTATATACCTATCAGAATGGTTGTAGTGCTCCCACTCACTTTCTTGTAAATACAGGCTTCACCGCAAGTCTGTACAAAACAATATGCTTTTGATCGACTCATCAATGCGTATATTCCAACTCTGAGATGCTTGCACCATTCCATAGATGGATCACTGGAGCTTGCACATTTTGTTAGCACCTTTAGGATTGACAAAACCTTCTCGTTGCATCATATACAACTCTTCTTTAATATCCATTAAGGAATGCAGTTTTTGACATCCATTTGCCAGATTTCATAATCATAAAATGTGGCAATTGCTAACATGATTCGGACATACTTAAGCATTGCTACGGGTGAGAAAGTCTCATCGTAGTCAACCCCTTGAACTTTGTCGAAAACCTTTTGCGACAAGTCGAGCTTTGTAGATAGTGACATTACTATCAGCGTCAGTCTTCTTGAAGATCCATTTATTCTCAATGGCTTGCCGATCATCGGGCAGTCCACCAAAGTCCACACTTTGTTCTCATATATGGATCCTATCTCAGATTTCATGGCCTCAAGCCATCTGTTGGAATCTCGGCTCATCATAGCTTCTTCATAGTTTGGAGGTTCGTCATGGTCAAGTAACATGACTTCAAGAACAGGATTATCGTACCACTCTAGTGTGGATCATACTCTGGTTGACCTACGAGGTTCTGTAGCAACTTGATCCGAAGTTTCATGATCATTATCATTAGCTTCCTCTCCAGTTGGTGTAGGCATCACGGGAACAGATTTCTCAGATGAGTTATTTTCCAAATTGAGAGTAGGTACAATTACCTCATCAAGTTCTACTTTCCTCCCACTCACTTCTTTCAAGAGAAACTCCTTCTCTAGAAAGGTTTCGTTCTTAGCAACAAAGATCTTGCCTTCGGATCTGTGGTAGAAGGTGTACCCAATTGTTTCTTAGGGTATCCTATGAAGACGCACTTCTCCGATTTGGGTTCGAGCTTATCAGGCTGAAGCCTTTTGACATAAGCATCGCATCCCCAAATTTTAAGAAACGACAACTTAGGTTTATTGCCAAACCACAGTTCATACGGTGTCGTCTCAATGGATTTTGATGGTGCCCTGTTTAACATGAATGCAGTTGTCTCTAATGAATAACCCCAAAACAATAGTGGGAAATTGGTAAGAAACATCATAGATCGCACCGTATCTAATAAAGTGCGTTACGATGTCCGGACACACCATTACGTTGTGGTGTTCCAGGTGGCGTGAGCTGTGAAACTATTCCACATTGTTTCCAATGAAGGCCAAACTCGTAACTCAAATATTCTCCTGCACGATCAGATCGTAGACACTTTATTTTCTTGTTACGATGATTGTGCACTTCACTCTGAAAATCTTTGAACTTTTCAAATGTTTCAGACTTGTGTTTCATTAAGTAGATATACCCATATCTGCTCAAATCATCTATGAAGGTCAGAAAATAACGATACCCGCCATGAGCCTTAACACTCATTGGACCTCATACATCGGTATGTATTATTTCCAATAAGTCATTAGCTCGTTCATTCCGGAGAACGGAGTTTTAGTCATCTTGCCCATAAGGCATGGTTCGCAAGTATCAAATGATTCATAATCAAGTGATTCCAAAAGTCCATCTGCATGGAGTTTTTTCGTGCGCTTTACACCAATATGACCTAAACGGCAGTGCCACAAGTATGTTGCACTATCATTATCAACTTTGCATCTTTTGGCATCAATATTATGTATATGTGTGTCACTACGATCGAGATTCAATATACCATTAACATTGGGTGTATGACCATAGAATGTTTTATTCATGTAAACAGAATAACAATTATTATTTGTCTTAAATGAATAACTGTATTACAATAAACATGATCTAATCATATTCATGCTCAACGCAAACACCAAATAACATTTATTTAGGTTCAACACTAATCCCGAAAGTATATGGAGTGTGCGATGATGATCATATCAATCTTGGAACCACTTCCAACACACATCGTAACTTCACTCTCAACTAGTCTCTATTTATTTTGCAACTCCTGTTTCGAGTTACTAATCTTACCAACCGAACAGGTATCAAATACCTAGGGGCTACTACGAACACTAGTAAGGTACGCATCAATAACATGTATATCGGATATACCTTTGTTCACTTTGCCATCCTTCTTATCCGCCAAATATTTGGGGTAGTTCCGCTTCCAGTGACCATTTCCTTTGTAGTAGAAGCACTCAGCTTCAGGCTTAGGTCCAGCTTTGGTCTTCTTCAGGAGAGTGACTACTTGCTTGCCATTCTTCTTGAAGTTCCCTTTCTTTCCCTTTGCCCTTTTCTTGAAACTAGTGGTGCTGTTTGATCATCAACACTTGATGCTTTTTCTTGATTTCTACCTTCGTCGATTTCAGCATCACGAAGAGCTCGGGAATCATTTTTGTCATCCCCTTGCATATTATAGTTCATCACGAAGTTCTAGTAGCTTGGTGATAGTGACTAGAGAACTTTGTCAATCACTATCTTATCTGGAAGATTAAATCCCACTTGATTCAAGCGATTGTACTACGCAGACATTCTGAGTACATGCTCACTGGCTGAGCCATTCTCCTCCATCTTGTAGGCAAAGTACTTGTCAGAGGTCTCATACCACTCAACATGGGTATGAGTCTGAAATAGTAATTTCAACTCTTGGAACATCTCACATGCTCTGTGGCGTTCAAAACATTTTTGAAGTCCCAATTCTAAGCCGTAAAGCATGGTGCACTAAACTATAAGGTAGTTATCATATTGAGCTAGCCAAACGTTCATAACGTCTGCATCTGCTCCTACAATAGGTCTATCACCTAGCGGTGCATCAAGGACATAATTCTTCTGTGCAGCAATGAGGATAAACCTCAGATCACGGACCCAATCCGCATCATTGCTACTATCATCTTTCAACTTAGTTTTCTCTAGGAACATATCAAAAAACATAGGGGAGCTACAACGCGAGCTATTGATCTACAACATAATTTGCAAATACTATCAGGAATAAGTTCATGATAAATTAAAGTTCAATTAATCATATTGCTTAAGAACTCCCACTTAGATTGACATCCCACAAGTCATCTAAATGATATGTGATCCAAATCAACTAAACCATGTCTGATCATCATGTGAGATGGAGTAGTCATCAATCGTGAACATCTCTATGTTGATCATATGCATTATATGATTCACGTTCGACCTTTTGGTCTCGAGTGTTCCGAGGCCATATATGTAAATGGTAGGCTCGTCAAGTTTAACCCGAGTATTCCGCATGTGCAAAACTGGCTTGCACCCGTTGTATTAGAACGTAGAGCTTATCACACCCGACCATCACGTGGTGTCTCAGCACGAAGAACTTTCGCAACGGTGCATACTGGGGGAGAACACTTATACCTTGAAATTGAGTAAGGGATCATCTTATAATGCTACTGCCGTACTATGCAAAATAAGATGCATAAAATATAAACATCACATGCAATCAAAATATGTGACATGATATGGCCATCATCATCTTGTGCTTTTGATCTCCATCACCAAAGCAACGGCATGATCTCCAACGTCATCGGCTTGACACCTTGATCTCCATAGTAGCGTCGTGGTCGTCTCGTCAACTATTGCTTCTATGACTATTGCTACCGCTTAGTGATAAAGTAAAGCAACTACATGTCGTTTGTATTTCATACAATAAAGCGACAACCATAAGGCTCCTGCCAGTTGCCGATAACTTTTACAAAACATGATCATCTCATACAACAACGTATATCACATCATGTCTTGACCATATCGCATCACAACATGCCCTGCAAAAACAAGTTAGACATCCTCTACTTTGTTGTTACGTTGCTACTACGGGCTTATAGCAAGAACCGTACTTACCTACGGCACAAAAACCACAACGGTGATTTATCAAGCTTGTTGTTTTAACCTTCACAAGGACCGGCCGCAGTCAATTTTGATTCAACTAAAGTTGGAGAAACAGACACCCGCCAGCCACCTTTATGCAAAACTAGTTGCATGTCTGTCCGTGGAACCGGTCTCATGAATGTGTTCATGTAAGGTTGGTACGGACCGCTTCATCCAACAATACCTCAGAATCAAAATAAGACATTGGTGGTAAGTAGTATGACGATCAGCGCCCACAACCCGTTGTGTTCTACTCGTGCATATCATCTATGCATAGACCTAGCTCGGATGCCACTGTTGGGAAACATAGCATGCAGTTTCAAAAAATTTCCTACGCTCATTCAAGATCTATCTAGGAGATGCAGAGCAACAAGAGGGGAAGAGTGTGTCCATGTACCCTCGTAGACCAAAAGCGGAAGCGTTAACTTAACATGGCTGATGTAGTCGAACGTCTTCTCGAATCAACCGATCAAGTACCAAACGTATGGCACCTCCGAGTTCTGCACACGTTCAGCTCGATGACGTCCCTCGAACTCTTGATCCAGCAGAGGGTTGAAGCAGTAGATGAGTTCCGTCAGCATGACGGCATGGTGACGGTGATGGTGATGTGATCTGTGTAGGGCTTCGCCTAAGCATTGCGAGAATATGACCGGACGCGTAAACTGTGGAAGGGGGCGCCGCACATGGCTTGGAAGAATTGGTGTGTTCTTTAGGGTGCCCCCTGTATATAAAGGAGGGAGAGAGAGGAGGCCAGCCTAGGCGCGCCCCAAGTGGGAAGGAGTCCCACTTGGACTCCTAGTTGGATTCGGGCCCCCCCTTTCCTTCTACCGGAGGGGGAAAGGGGGAAGGAGAGGGGGTAGGAGAAGGAAAGGGGGGTGACGCCCCCTTCCCTAGTCCAATTCGGCCTCCTCGCTTGTGTGCGGCACACCGGCCCCTTGTGGGTTGGTTAGCCTCCCTCCTATTGCCCATATCTTTCCCCGGGGGGTTCCGGTAACCCCTCTGGTACTCCGGTATCTACCCGATACACTCCGGAACCCTTCCGGTGTCCGAATACTACCTTCCAATAATATATGAATCTTTACCTCTCAACCATTTCGAGACTCCTCGTCATGTCTGTGATCTCATCCGGGACTCCGAACAACCTTCGGTCACCAAAACACATAACTCATATAATACATACACTACAAAAAAAGACACATCTGTGACATTTTGGGCCGAACGAAATTTTTTTGTCATACTTATGACACTTCTATGACGAGAATTGTGACAAAACTTGGTATCATCATAGATGTGGTGGGCTCCTACTTCAATGACAAAAAATCTTGACAAAAAATGGGCTTTTCATCCTGGCCGGGCCAGAGACGCAGCTGCATGACATCTTTGGGCCGTCCATGACGGAAAAAACCGTGGTAGAAGCGAGGCAAGGAAAATTTTGGCGAGCTCCCGGTTACGGTGGGTGGTCGGGGGCCGAGCGATGTGCGTTTCTCTCGTACACGCACGCGTGTGGGTGCGAGGCGTTGGGCTGTAACTGAACCCGAGCGAGGCGTTGGGCTCTAACTGAACCTGAGCGATTGCACTAGCTATGTTACTGAACCCGAGTGATTGCACTGCAGGCTACGCGTTACTGAACCCGAGCGATCGATCAATGGCTGTTAGCTGAACCCGATCGAGCAATTCCTTCGCTACTGCTGCTAACTGAAGC